>NW_006399945.1:3640791-3654962 GCF_000299155.1 Elephantulus edwardii
TGGGAGGGTGGAGGGACGGTGCAGGAGGGGAAGGCCCTCTATGAGGTGGATTGATTCAGTGACTGGGGTAATCGGGGTGGGAGTGTCAGAGACAGTGCGATTGGCACAGGACAGAGCAGAGTTTAGGGCTGTTGTACCTAGGGTCACTATGAGTCGCAAGCGACTCGACAGCACATAACAACAACAAGAACTGCAAGAGAAGGATGGGTAATCACCTCCCTTGTGAGTAATTACCTCTGAAAATCTGCTGGAGGATCAGCTATGGGTCGGTCCTGACTTAACAGTACACAACAACAACTGAAAAAACAAAACAAAACATATCTCCAGGGAGAACTGGTGGCTAGTGGTAAGATGCTGTACTGCAATTCTAGAGGTACGCAGATCGAATCAAACAGATGCTCAGCTGGAGAAGGAGGGGCAATCTCCTCCTGTACCTGTCAGATCCAATTTGACGGTACACATACAAAATAATAAAATAAAATCTTTTTAAAAAAATGTGAACAAAACCCAAACATATCTCCAGTAGTTTTAAGGCAGCCATTTTCTGGATCAAAGGCTGCTAGACTTTATTCAGGATTGAAAATACAAAGAAAGTCAAATCTCTTTTCTTGACCTACAGAAACTATGCTTTCAAGTTTAAAAAATAACAACAAAACCCCACAGTTGTCATTGAACCAACTCTGACTCATGGTATGTCAGGATGATGCCATATCCCATAGTATTTTCAGTGGTTGATATTTTGATTACCAGGACTTTGGGCGATGCACCTTCGGGTAGATTCAACCCACCAACTCTGTAGTTGGCAGCCATGTGAATGAATCAAGTGCAATACCAGGGACTGCATGATTCCTAATCGTTGTTATTGGGAACTGTTGAGTAGGAACCAATCCAAAGCTGACCCTCCAGTGGGTTTTCAGAAGCAGTAAATTGCACGGGATGACATTGCTTATCTTTCTTCTGTGAAGCAGCTGATAGATTCAAACTTCTAACCTATGTGGTGGCAGTGCAATTCCTTACCACTAAGCCACCAGAAGAATTCAGTAAAGAATCATAAGCTTGAGGGGAAGGAGATGGGGAAGGTGTAGGGCAAGAAACAAGTGGTTACAGAAGTTTGGAGTGAGAGAGCATGGTTCAACATTGTGGAAGAGGGTCTGCAACCACGATTGTCATCAATCATCAGCCCCCTTTCCCCTGCTCAGCATTCTACCCTGCTCACAGATCAGGAAGTGGAGTCTCATTCCCATCTATTTAGATCTGGACTAGCCTTAATGACTTGCCTAAACAATAGAACCCAATTGAATGGACATCTGGGGATTTCTGAGATGAGGTTCCACGGATCTTGGGAGATGCTGTCTGATTTTCTTGGAATGCTGGTATCTGGGAACTCTGTCTCTTCCTCAGTCACCATGCTCGGGCCATGTGGGGAAGCCACGTGAAGGCTCCCTGGTCATATTCACAGCTTACCTCCAGCTGGCAGTCACTAATCAACTGCCAGCCATGGGAGTGAACCACAGAGCTGTCCAGTCCAGTTGAGCTCTTTGATGACTCTGACTGAGACTTCCCAGCTCCACAGAGGACCCTAAGCAAGGACTGTTCAGGCAACCAAGTCAAAACCTGGACACACAAGAGAATTGTTATTTTAAGACACCGAGTTTTCAAATGGTTTGTCCTATAGCAATAAAGAACCAAAATAGAGAGAGAAACTTTTACAACTAAAAGCCCTGTCCTTAGGAAGGTCCTGAAGAGAGAGGGGATGCTCTTCAGCAGGTTAGGAGGAACAGGGCACAGTCTAATAACTGTGGACAAAGGAAAGACTTAACAGCAGGTGACACAGAGATTCTAGTGGGTCAAAACATTTTTTGCCCAGTGACTGGCATAGTGTATGAGGATAGCTCTGAAATTCTAGGGAAAATCCTTTTTTTTTTCTTTTCTTAATACCAAACGAATTACTTTCCTCATGAAATGCATCCAATGTCTTCACTGTGGAAGAAGATCTCACTTCATTTGAGCATTACGACTTGAAGGGAAAATCTATGAAGTGCACAGGTCAGGTCTTGAAAACAGAAAAACCAGAGTGCTTCTCTAGAAGCAAGGCCAGTAAGACTTTGTCTCTCACATGCTGGGCATGTTATCAGGAGGGGCTTGTCCTTGGAAAATGATGTAATGCTTGGAAAGGCATGGAGGGGTCAGTGAAGGAGAGGAAGGAAGATCCTTAAGAAGACAGACTCGCTCAGTGACTGAAACAATGGACTTAACATGGTGGAAAGTGTGAGGACGATGCAGGATCCAAATGGGTTTTGCCCTGTTGTACACAGGGTTGCCATGAGTCAGAGCTATCTTGATGGTATTGAAAAACTATAACAACAGATGGGGTAAGTAGAGACTGAGCATGTCTTTATAGACAGAGTTCTGAGTGGAGGTTCACATGTAGCAGAGGGAGTTGTTGTTGGGTGCTATCATACTGAGTATGACTCATAGTGACCCTGTGAACAATGGATCTGAACCTTTCCCGATCCCTGTGCACACTCAGGCAACTTCATCATCTCAGACTTCTCGAGACCATTGCTGAAGTCACTGTGCCAATCCATCTCGACGAAGCTGATGCTCCACCTTTCCCTTGCTCCACGAGGTCCCCTTTCAAGGAATATGCCCTCAGAACAATATGCCCAAAGTACGTGAGACAAAGCCTCCTTATCCTTGTCTCCAATGAGTTCTCTGGCTGCAGTTTCTCTAAGACAATGGAGAGGCTGGTGGAAATTCACAGCTACTAGGAAAATAATAGGTATGGCAAAAAAGTTACAGGAAAAAGATCTGGAAAAGTATGAATCAAGGCTGTATCGTTTCTCCATGCCTATTAAATCTGTATGCTGAGCAAATTATTTGAGAAGCTTGGCTGTATGAAGGAGAATGTAGCAGCAAAATTGAGGGAAGACTCATCAACAGCCTGTTATGTAGATAACACCAACTTTCTTGCTTAAAGTGAACATAACTTGAAACGTTTACTTCAGAGGATCAAAGTCTACAGTCTTTAATATGGACATCTCAACATCCCCAAATCCCCCAAAATATTTCCACTGGAGCAATAGATAACACTGTGGCAGACGGAAAAAGATTGACATTGTCTGTGATTTTGTTTTACTTGGATTCGCCATCAACACCTAGTGTAATAGCAGTCAAGAAATCAAAAGATGTATCATATTGGGGAAATCTACTATCAAGGACCTCTATAAAGTGCTATAAAGATCAAGGATGTATTGAAGATTTGAAGACTAAGGCATACCTGACCCAAGCCATGGTTTTTTTTAAATGAATCTGACAATTGGACAGTGAATACGGATGACAGAAAGAAGAGTTGATGGCTTTGAGTTGTAGTGTTGGGAGAGTACTGAAGCTCTCATGGACTGCCAAAAGAACAAGTCAATCTTGAAGGAAGTGTAAACAGGGTGTTCCTTAGAGGCGAGGATGATGAAACTCCGTCTCACGGCATTTTGTCATGACAAGCCAGTCTTTGGAAAGGGACATAACCCTGGGAAAAGTGAAAGGTCAGAGAGAGAAAAGGTCCAACAAAATGGGTTGACACAGTGACTGTGATAACGGGCTTGAGCATATCAGGAATTGTGAAAATGGCACAAGATAGGGCAAGGTTCACGTTTGTTATTCAAAGAGTTGCTAAGAGTCGTAGATGGCTCAAAGGCCCCTAACAACAACAACGACAGGACAATAATCTGAGGATCCCGTCAGCTCTGTCCCTAAGGCTTTAATATACTTGGCCTAACCACAGTGCTTGGTCAGAAAGACCAGACGTTTTTAACGGATTTCTGTCTCTCTTGCCCAATGAGTTCATTAGTTCCCATTTTCTTCCCCTTTTAGCTGAGCCTGATTTGTTCTGTAGCACAAATAAGAGGCTTGATGAACTCACCTCCTTTTCTTGTTCTAAACCTCAGAGTATTCTTTGGAGACAAGAATGATGAGGCTTCGCTTCACATACTTTGGATATATTTATAGGAGGTACTATTGGACATGATGTTGGGAAGGGTAGAGAGTTGGCAAAGAATAGGAAGGCCCTCAATCCGGTGGATTGACATGGTGACTGCTGCAATGGGCTCTTGTGTGTCAGGAAGGGTGAGGATGACGCAGGACAGGACTGGTTTCAGATCTTTTGTTCATAGGATTGCTATGAGTCATAAGTGACTCAATGGCACCTAACAATAAACAACAAAAACAACAAACCTCCCTTTAAAAGTTGAGCTCTGTATGTGCTATGGGTACCCAGGAACATCTCCAGCTTAACGGATCGACCTTCATGGGTCTCAGCACTGGCCTCTGTGAACCACCACTAGTCCTGGTCCCTAAGCTTGAGGAAGCTGGTTACATATGACTCACTAGTAGATAAATTTCTCCTTGAGCAAACACTTTGGAGGCAAGGATGGGAAAATCTGTCTCATACACTTTGGCCATGTTGTTAGGAGGGCCTTATCTCTAGAGAAGGCTATCCCTTTTGGTGGAGGATCAGCAAAAGAGAGGAAGACCCTTAATGAGATGGGCTGACACGGTGACTGTAACGATGGGCTACAGCCTGGTGGGGATTGTGAGAACGGTGCAGGGTACAGCAAGGTCTCAATGTTGATGAGGTTCCCAGGGTTGTTATGAGTTGTAATTGGCTCAGTGTCACATAACAACAACAGCAAACACCACCAGTAGGAACATTAAAGTGTTGTTCATATAGCATAAATCTCCTAGTATATTGAAATATAATTATATTTTAAAAAATAACCAAGGTAATATTTCTCAGGCTGTGGCCACTGTGTAAAATAAGAGGGACAGCTGTTTAGAAGATGGAATCTTTGCAGCATATGTCTCTCAGGCCAAGGATAAAGTCCTTGATTGATTTCTCACAGGAGGAGATGTTTTTCCTCCTTCTTAAGTTAAAAACAAACAGCAAAAGAGGTGAACAAATCCAGGGTTCTTACATTCAAGTCACACCACTACATCTTCCTTTAGAACTTTTGTGTGTTCAGTGAGAAAAGTCAAAGAAGGAAATTCTTTCAAGCAGGTAAGGAAACCAACAACAAAACCATTTCCAAAATTCTAACACAGTGATACAAACCTTACTGCTTAAAAAAACAAAACAAAAACAATATGAGATGCTGTTATTTTTTTGTCAAGTCGAAATCGACACATAGCTGACCCTCCAGCGGGTTTTCAGAGGCAGTAAATTGCATGGGAGGAGACTGCCCATCCTCCTGCAGAGCAGCTGGTGGATTCAAACCATGTACCTTCAAGTTGGCAGTGTAGCTCCTTACTCCTAAGCCACCAGCGCTCCCA
Organism: Elephantulus edwardii; assembly: GCF_000299155.1. NCBI lineage: Eukaryota > Metazoa > Chordata > Mammalia > Macroscelidea > Macroscelididae > Elephantulus > Elephantulus edwardii. The sequence continues at coordinate 3,646,117 of NW_006399945.1, forward strand.
TAAAATGAGATCATCTTCTTACATTCTTCATTCTATACCATTAGTAAGTAAAACTCATCGCCAGCCATGGATTCTGACTCCTGACTTCCCTCCAACAGGTTTCCAAGGCTGTAAATCTTTTTGAAGCAGACTGTTCATCGTACTCTAGGAAGCAGCTGAGAGATATAAACCATTTAGCAGCCCAGCAGGTAACATACATTACCAGGGCTCGTATAGAGAATGATGGGTTGACAACCTCAGGCCTTTGCGCAGTATAGTCGGTTACATATTAGACTACTATCCCGAAGGTCTGCAGTTCAAAGCTACCAGCACCTCTGAGGGAGAAAGATGAGGCACTCTCCTGCCTTTAAGATTTATGGGCTCAGAAACCTGATGGAGATTGGAATCGACTTGATAGCAGTAGGTTTGGCATTTTGGTTTGGTTGGAGCTCTGGTGGCCTGGTGGTAAGAAACTGGCACAATTCCAAAGGCACACAGTTCATATCCACCAGCTGCTCTACAGGAGACGGATGGACAGTCTCTTCCCATGTGATTAACTGACACTGAAAACCCACTCGAGGGTCAACTGTGAGTCGGATCTAACTTGACAGACACAACAACAACATCCTTAGGTCTCAGGAATGGACAATTATTTTCCTCAAGGCTCTAATTTTTGAAAAGAAAATGTACTTTATATTGGTTTGCATGCAAAGTTCATAGACATTGGGTTTCATAACACCCTTCATTCACATTTGGACAATCATTTTAGTTACATCATCTAGGAAGCATTACCTACGGTGTAGAAAGATGTTTTACTTTTAAGTTAAACTTCTGTCTCCAGCAAATATCTACTGACAGTAAATAAAAATCAAGTTTAAACCGTCAACCAAAACAGCCTAACCAGAAAACAATAATAACAGTAACAACAGAAACAAAGACAAGAGAAGAAACCAAACACAGAGGGCTCTAGGAGAAAATCATACTTCCTGGTCGTGGACCAAACCGAAAAACCCATGGTCATTGCAAGTGAGTGGCTACCAACTCCCAGCAGCCCTCCTTCAGGTTTCCAAGGCCAGGAATCTTCCTGAGAGGAGCCCAGGCTTTCTTTTGAGGAACAGCCGATGGATTCGAACCAACAACTTATTGATAGCACTGTAATACATCATGCTGTACACTACCAGTTCTCCTGGCTATAGCAGAGAAGGAAAGTGAATTCAGTCAATTCAGTGTGTACTATTGAATGCTATATGCCAAGCAGAGTGGTAGATTTTGAGAATGTAGACTTGTGCCTAGGTTCCTACTCTCAAGGAAGGGGCATGCTCAGGGTTGCAGAGAAGTACATAGACAGGTGGCAAGCAAACTTGCTGTGTCCCAGTTCTCTAGGAAAACCTGTGCTTTCTACCTCACCTCTGCGGACAGCTTCAGCAAGCTGCCTTCTCTCTGCAGGAGGAGCTGCCCCTGCTCTGGGAATGTGTGTGTGTGTGTGAGACTGAGGAGGTGGTGGGTCTGGTAAAACCCTTCTCTCCCAGCACATCTGCTAGCGCTTGAATTTCACTCAGGTCCCTTTTCTCCCTCTCCCACTGTCAGTCTAGCACAAATAATAATTATTAAAGTCCCTTGCCCACTATCGAAATAAAATACAGCCAGAGAGTTAAAGCACAGCCAGTCCATTGAGAGCCGGCTAAAGCTGGGTAAAACCAATAATTCAAACCAGATGAACGCTATGGCAAATACTATGGGCTCAGTATCCCAGGCTGACCCGACCTTTGAAACTTGCTGAAAGTTATCCTTGAAATTCCCCAGAACTCCTTGAATAACTTCTGTAAAAGGCTTATTTATCACAAAACCATAAATAATATTTGCCGGGTACTTGCTCCATCTATCTAGAAAATGAATTAGGCTGGAAGACGTGAACTTAGTGGCTGCACTGATGTGGGGGTGGGCAGCCCAGGGTTGTGAGGGGATATGGGGAGAGTGTTCATAGTTCCAGGAAGGAATAACAGAGACTCGACAGCTTTCCATCTTCTCTAAGTGGGGGCGGGACAAGACTGCACTAGGAATCTAGTTCAGTACCTAAGTTTAACATTTCATTGCTTCTAGACTGAGGTGGCTGTAGATTGCTGTCAAAAGATATGTAAAGAAAAGAAAACCAACCAAAACAAAAAGTCAAACTCACTACCATTGAACTGGTTTAGATTCTTAAAGACCCTCCAATCAGTGTTTCAAGGCTGTGAATATTTCCTAGAAGAGACTGCCTTTCTCCCTTCAAGTGGTTTGTGGACTTGAACTGTTGACTTTTCAGTTCAAAGGCTAAGGCATTCCATGTTATATCATCAGATACACCTCTGGTAAATAATTTGAGTGCTACTTTTTCTGATACCAAATTCTTTCTGGGGAAATATCCAGAAGTCCCTTCCCAATTGTTCCATGACTGCCTTCTGGGGAAGCCGTGGACTTGGTCCGTCCACTCATCCACTTAGTCATTCAACACATATTTCTAAAGCCATTGTCCTAGTTCTCCGGGATGTCACAATTGTATAGGACTTAGTTACAACACTCAAGAATCTCAGCAAGGAAGCACAATATTGCATAGACACCTAGGATACAAAGTAGAAAGACAGAATTTTCTTAGGACAGGTAGAAACAAAGCTACAAGAATTCAGAGGATGGTTCTATGATGTTCAGCTTTTGTATGTGTGTGTGCATTGGCTGGCAAGAGGGGATAGAGTAGGGGATGAGAGGATAACAACTCACACTGAAACTGAACTTTTATGTTGGAGTAGGATTTGACATCACAGAGGTGACATGAGAGCTTGTGGGCTGAAGGGAGTGTGTTAGGATTGTTGTTGTTGTTTGGTGCCTTCGAGTTGAGTATAGCTCATAGTGACCCTCTGAACAGCCAGTCTGGGCTCTGACCAATCCTGTGCTATTTCCATCATCTCTGACACACTAGAGCCCATGGCTTAAGTCACCATGTCAATTCTTGTTGTGGGTCTTCCTCTTCTTTGCCTATCCTCCATCTTTCCAAGCATGATGTCTTGTGATAGCCTCACTTTTCTTGCCCAAAGTATGAAGATGAAACTCCACCATCTTTGCCTCCATGGAACCCTCTGGCTGCATTTTTTCTAAGACATTATCTTTTTGTTCTTTTGGATGTTTGTGGGATATTTAGTACTATTCTCCAGCACCTTAACTCAAGGGCATCAATTCATCTTCTATCATCCTTATTCATTGTCTAGCTCTCTGATGTATATCAGGTGATTGAGAAGACCATGGTTTGAATCAGGTGCACCTTAGTCTTCAGACTGACATCATTGCTCTTTAGCATTTTGGAGAGGTCCTTGACAGTGAACTTACCCAATGTACTCTGTGTTGTTGTTGTGCTAGGATTAGATACATATAATCATATGTGTCAGGATACAGTTTGGAAAGGTCTTGATGCAAAATAGGTTATTAATTTTTAGAAGTAGAAGTGTTATAGACAAAGTAGGTTTCAAAGTCTCTGAAATAATCTAGTTAAAATGTTAAGAAGACTATATGCAAAAAATGAAGACAATTATCCACAAACTATTATGGATGGTAATAGAAATTGGCAACCAACTGTATGAGTGTGCGGGGTGGAGTCAGGAATGGAGAAGATGGAATTCACAAGCAAGATCTATCAGAAACAAAATTGTTGTAACTGTGTAGGTAAAAATAGCATTTATCATTTGTTGTATTTCACTTGTACATTAAGGTCGCTGACTACACTTACCCTGTGCAACCATTACCAATATCATGCAATGGTTTTAAGACTATTTCTTATCTTGAACATGTGCTACTGCTAAAGGTGTATCTCATATGAGTATGGGTGGCTGAGAATTGGACAAGAGTCTGGAGGCTGGGAATAGAAGCTTGCTTAGGAGAGAGCCTCAGAGGGGGAACCTTGGGCTGCAGATGAATAGAAATAAGGCAGGTACTGGCATATTTGCAGAGAAGTAAGGAGAGAAGGTGAAAATAAGGTGGTAATAGGGGTGACACACACAGCTGCATGTGAGGACAGAGAGTGCTAAGCTATGAATGACTGTATGAAACACAATGTAAATGAAAGATTGTAAAAACACAATGTACATGAATGAAATGCATTGTATACTAATTATTGTAAATAAAACATTGCAAAAAAGTTTTTGACTTAAGAGTCAGCCTAAAAAAAAAAAAAGAAAGAGGAATGAGGAGGAGAGAGGGGCAGTGAGGATGTTCCAGTTTTTAACTCAGGAAAATCGGAGGACAGAAGGGCTGCTCTGAGGCCTTGGGAGTGGGAGGTGCTGAGGGAATGGGGTGAAAACCTCCTGCATCACATTGTGCTTTTGTTTTCATTCCATTTCGGAGCCAGCAGGCTCAACTGGGGGTGCAGCCAGAGCCATTTGTTCCCTAGAGTAGGGGGCTCTGCATTGTCTAATGGACTTGTTTTTGTTGGAGAAGTAGGCTCTGTGATAGGATTATGACTGAATGGAAGTTTGGAAATGAAGAGGTGATGGGAGGGAGGGAATGAGAAGATGCATTTGTGCATAGCAGGCCAGGAACTCTGGCTGAGAAATGTGCTAGACGTTGTGCTTACTTTTCTGGGTTTCTCAGTGAGTTTCCTGCATTGGATCCCTGTAGAGATCTGCTTCCTCCACAGCACAAGACTGATGGTTGTGGTGGGTGACATCACTTGCATACTCGTCACTTAGTTCTTACTTACCCTAAAGCCTTTAAACTTAGAGAGACTTTATGCATCACGTGGGTCAGGGCTCATAGACTGCTAATCCAGAACACCAGGTGTGGACCCAGTCTTCCAGCAACTCTGAGTCAGAGAGGCCCTCGAGGTTCAGGAAAGTTGACAGGGTAGGACTTCTGGTCACATTTGCCAAAGGGAGTTCAAGGCTTCAGAGAAAGACCAGCGAAGTGGGAATCAAAATACGAGTCAATGAGTCAGCATCAATCCTGGCGTGGGACACGTTCACAGTCATCTCCAGTGGGGTTTGAGTAGCTGTAGGAAGAAAGGGGGGGGTCTTCCCTGTACATCATGGAGGACAACAGTAGGAGACAAAAGGCTAGGACCCTAGAGCAGACAAAATGTGCCTCTGTACGTCTCAGAAGAGGCAAAATAAACAGACGGAACCCAAATCCCAGGGCTGAGAAGCCTGACCTCCTACTGAATGCACCCCTTCCAACTCACCCTGGGTCCTTGGACATTATGGCCTCATACTTGCAACTGAAGCCAGTGAGCAGAAGCTTGTCCTTAGAGATGAGGTGGCGTACATAGCTCACCACTGCCAGTCGTTCCTTGGTGGTCAGGAAGGCAACTCACTAGTGGAGTCCTGGATCATGAAGCCTGCAAAAAAGTTCCCATCAGAGTCAGCCCAGCCTCTTTATTTATTTTTTTTTTCTGTGTGTAAATTTTTATTTGGTTTTTTTTTTTTCTGAAATAAAATTTTTATTTTATCTTGGTTTACTTACAAAGCTCACATACATTGTTTCCCACACTGGATCTTTCCCATTTCCTTTACCGATCCCTCCCTCCATCCATCAAATAGTATGACCCTATGATTAACCACATAAGAGAATTGATGCCTTTGAGCTGTGGTGCTGGAGAAGAGTGTTGAATGTACCATGGACTGCCAAGAAAACAGATTCATCCTAGAGAGGGTTAAACCAGGCTGCTCCTTGGAGGCAAGGATTCTGGGGCTTCGTCTGACATACTTTGGACATGTTGTAAGGAGAGACAGGTCTTTAGAGAGGGGCATCATGCTGGGCAGAGTGGAGGGACAGCACAGGAGGGGAAGGATTGATTCAGTGACTGGGGTAATCGGGATGGGTGTGTCAGAGGCAATGAGACTGGCACAGGATAGAGCACGGTTTAGGGCTGTTGTACATAGGGTCGCTATGAGTCGCCGACGACTCGATGGTACATAACAACAACAACAACATGATTATCCACAACATCCCCCTGCCCATCCTCACCCTTCTGCTCCCACTCTTCCTCACTTAGATCCTCATACACATTCTACAGTAATGGTCTTATACAGTGTTTGTCCTTATGAAACTGAGTTAGTTCACTCAGCACAATGCTCTCCATTCCCTCCCAAATTAGGTAGTAATTTAACAAAATCATTGCACAGTGTGCTGCGCAGTATGCCATCATGTGAATATACCATAATTTCCAACCCATTTGATTGTGGTTGGACATTTGGCTGTTTTCATGTTCTTGCGCAGGTGAATAATGCTGTTATGACCATTAGCGTACAAGTTTCCATTTGTGTCTCAGTTCTCATTTTTTGGGGGGCTATATTCCAAGCAGAGGAATAGCTGGCCATTTGGAATGTTTATGTTCAGCTTTTTGAGGAAATGCCAAGTTACCTTCCAGAGTGGCTGTACCATTTTATAATCCCACCAACAATGCATAAGAGTTCCTATCTTGCCACATTCACATTTATTACTTGCTGTCTTATTAAACTTTGCCACTTCTACTGGAGCGAGATGGCATGTCATTGTGGTTTTGATTTGCATCTCTCTTATTACCAGTGATTTTGAGCATTTTTTCATGTGTCTGTTGGCCATCCTAGTATCTTTCTCTGTGAAAATTCTTTCCATACCTTTTGCCCATTTTGTAATTGTGTTATCAGTCTTTTTCTTGTGGAAGCCCTATAGGATTCTGTAAAGTTTTGATATGAGACCCTGAAATGGTATTGCCAAATGGTTTTTTTTCCCAGTCAGTAGGTTTTCTTTTCACTCTGTTTGAAAATGTTTTTGATGCACACAAGGATTTAATCTTTAAAATCAGGAAGAGAGTGCATCAGGGATAAGTCCTAGCTCCATACCTTTTCAGTCTACAAGCAGAATAGATCATTCAGGAAGCTGGGCTTTATAAGGAGGAATGTGGCATAAGGATTGGAGGGAGCCTCATCAACAATCTATGTTATGTAGATGACACAACCTTGCTTGCTGAATCTGAGGAGAACTTGTAGCGGTTGCTGCAAAAGCTCAAAGACAGTAGTCTTCAATATGGATTGAAGCTCAACATCAAGAAGGCAAAGACATTCACTACTGGGCCCTTTGGCAGCACCAGGATGGATGGAGAAGAGTTTGAGATTGTTAACAGTTACAGCTTGCTTGGCTTCACAATCAGCTCTTTGGTACCAGCAGTCAGGAAATCAAAAGGTGAATTACATTAGGTAAATCTGCAGTCTGGGACATTTCCAGAATACTGAGAAGCAACGATGTCAGTCCAGTAGAGGCTAAGGTGCACCTGATCCAGTCCATGGTCTTCTCAATTACTTGTATGCAGCAGAGAACTGGAAAATGATTAAGGATGATAGAAGCATTGATGCCTTTGAGTTGTGGTGGTGGATAAGAATCTTGTCACTAGGCCACCAGACCTCCCTAGGCTGGAGAAGAGTCTTGAACATACTGTGGATCACCAAGAAAACAAACAGGTCTGTCTTGGAGAGAGTGAAACCAACTTTCTCCTTGGAGGCTAGGATTTTGAAGCTCTATCTGACTTTGGACATGTGGCCAGGAGGAACTGATCCTTGGTGAAGGAAAATATGCTCATAGGGTGGAGGGACAGAGTAGGAGAGGAAGATCCCAAATGAGATGGATTGATAAAGTAACTGGGATAATTGGGTTATTGGAGTCAGTGAGACTGGCTCAGGACAGGGCAGGCTTTGGAGCTATTGTGCATAGGGTTGCTATGAGTTCGTAGGTGACTTGAAGGCACATAACAATAACATTCATCAATTTTATCCTCTCTGGATTGTCCATTTCTTCAGCCCATCTGCTTATGAAACACAGAGCATTGGTATTACACTCACCCAGGAACCTACCTTACACACACACACACACACACACACACACACACACATACACACACACACTCTTCCAGTAATTTAGAACTCGCATCATCAATGAATTTCCATCCAGTGCTGGGCAAAAAGTAGAAGCCAAATAAATATTTGTACAATGAAAATAAAGTGAGATAATACATTAAATTATGCTTAAGAAATGAGCAAAAATGGCATTGAGAATGAAATACTTTTGGTTCTTAATTCAGTTTTCTCTAACAACATCCAGAGACCTTTGTTTCTATGTTCTTTAATAGGTTTGTACTTAAAGTGCTGTCTTAAAGAGTCTTTCTTATGCTTCTTTGAAAAATTTAAGAATCCTCCTCTAAGCCTGGAGATTTTAATATTCTGTAATCACGTTGCATATCAGAGCTAAGGGCATCCAATTACTCTCTCACTCACTCTTACCTGCTCACTAATTTCGTTCTTCCATTGTTTGCTTGCTTATTCATCCTTTTACACACTTATTATATTCATTCAACCATTAAGATATTTATCTCAACTAAGAGAGATCATTTTAATGTTTTTGCAAGAGAAACGTATTAAAAAACCAATAGCTGGCCTGATGACCAAACATCCATTTCCCAGTTTGCTGTATTCTGGTAGCCTGTGTGTTGTGATTCTAGAAGCTATGCCATTGGCATTTCAAATACCCGCAGAGCCACTTTTGTTGGACATGACTCAGCAGAGCTTCCAGACTAAGATGGGCTACAAAGACATGCCTGGCAATTTACTTCTAAAAACACTATGGAGCATTATCTGATATAGTGTTAGAAGACCAGCCCCCTAGGTTAGAAGGCGTTCAAAATAGACAGTGGCTGTTCTGATGAGAGTCACAGTAAATGGACTCTGGTAGTGAAAGAGAAAGTGTGTAGAGGAAATGGACAAATACTTAGAAAAACACAACCTACCTAAACTGACACAAACTGAAACTGAACATCTGAACAGACCCATTACAAAAGAAGAAATTGAAAAGGCAATACAACAACTTCCAACCAAGAC
>NW_006399945.1:3657662-3664367 GCF_000299155.1 Elephantulus edwardii
AATAGTGCAACAATGAATGAATGGAAACCCAAAATCTCTGTAAATGTTTATGAAAATTAATAAAATATAGAAAGAAAAAAAAAGAAAGTGTGGAGCACATCTCAAATTCTTACTTAGTCTAAACATTCTTTTTTTTTTAACTTTTATTTTTTCATTCTTTTTTTTCTTTTCATTTTAATGAAAGTTTACAGAGACTTGGGGTTTCCAGTTATTCATTGTTGCACTCTTCTCCCTACCCACCTCCTCACGCCCAATTCACTCTTCTCCTTGAAAAGACAAAGAAAAACTCTTTCATTGTTATGCAATGCCTCCCCCTAAGTCCATTCCACTATGGAGCCTTCACTCTGGACTTCTGTAAGGACAAGAACACCCATTCATATATCCCTTTTAAACAGTTCTCTCCTTCATCTGTTTCAATGCAATATACATCATTCCTCCCCTCCTTTTCTGTCTTCCCTCAATCCTGATGTCAGTCCCATTTTACAACAGTGAACCTATGCAATATTTGTCCTTCTGTGACTGAGATATTTCACTCAGTATAATGTCCTCCAGGGTCATACATTTTGCATAGTATTTCATGAGTTCCTTGTTTTTGAATGCTGCATAGTATTCCATTGTGTGAATATACCAGCGTTTCTCTATCCATTTGTTTGTTGAGGCGTCCATGGGTTGATTCCAGCTCTTTGCAATTGTGAACAAAGCTGCAATAAATAGGGGTGTGCATATTTTTGCTCGGGTGACAGTTATGGTTTCTTTAGGGTAAATTCCCAGAAGTGGAATTGCTGGGTCAAATGGTATTTCTATTTGCAACTTTTTGAGAAAGTGCCATATAGCCTTCCATAGTGGTTGCACCATTCTACACTCCCACCAACAGTGAATAAGGCTCCTCCACAACCTCACCAGCATTTGTTGTTTGCTGTTCTCTTAAATTTGGGGTGCGATGATATCTCATAGTTGTTTTGAAGCCTAAATATTCTTGACAAATTGAACTGTAGGACTCTCTGAGACTATCACCCTGAGATGCTCTTTAAACCTTGATCTGAAACTACCATCTGAGGCGAGCTTTGAGTGAAATAACAGATTAACATGTAGAGAATGTTTCTGTCCATATGGAGCTTTATTAAAACCAATCTATATGAAAACAAAATAGTAAAAAATTACTCTACAGAAAAAGGAAAGCTTAAGGGAGGAAGGAAATTCACACACACAAAAAATGCTATCAAGTCAGAACTGACTCATTTGCTGATTTTCTAACACGTTTTCTGAGGCAGTAACCTGCAGGAGAGGTGCGTGTCCATCTTTCTCCCACAGAGCCACCTTGGTGGGTGTGAACCATGGAGACTCAGCAGCACAATTCCTTATGGACTACACCATCAGAGCTCCCTGCAGGGCAACTAGAGTACTGGAAATAGAACAACCAAAATGTAATCAAAGATAACATTATAAAATGTATTATTAAAACTTAATTAACATCACTGCAATGACATCAGGTTGGAGACTAAGGTGTGCCTGATTCAGGCTATAGTCTTTGCAATTACGTGCTATGCAGAGAGAATTGATGCCTTTGAGCTGTGGTGCTGAATAAGAGCGTTGAATATACCACGGACTGCTAGAACAAACAGGTTTGTCCTGGAGAGGGTGAAGCCAGAATGTTCCCTGGAGTCAAGGATTCTGAAGCTTCGTTTGACATACTTCGTGCATGTTGCAAGGAGGAACTGGTCCTTGGGGAGGGACATCATGTTTGGGAGAGTGGAGAGACAGTGCTGGAGAGGAAGATCCTCGATGAGATGGATCGATTCTGTGAGTGGAGTGGTGGGAATGAATGTGTTTGAAACAGCAAGGTTGGCACAGGATAGAACGGCGTTTAGTGCTCTTGTACATAGGGTCACTATGAGTCGCAAATGACTCAATGGCACATAACAACAACAACATTACTGAACAAACTGTGTAGAAATTGGCAAATGGGAACCTAATTTACAATGTAAACTTTAACTATACAATAAAAAAAGGCGCAGGAGAGGAAGGCCCTGTATGAGGTGGATTGATTCGGTGACTGGGAAAATTGGAATGGGAGTGTCAGAGACAGTGCTATTGGCACAGGGCAGAGTGGAGCTTAGGGCTGTTGTACATAGGGTCGCTATGAGTTGCAAGCGACTCGACGGCACATAACAACAACAACAACAACAATTAAAAATGCACAGCGGCCACAACAATGGAGTCATGCACACCAATGATCATGAAGATGGTGCCAAGATCAAACAGTGGGGTTGTTTTTTGTTGTTTTGGGTTCCTTTTTTTTCCCTGTTATGGATGGGGTTGCCCTGTACAACACAGCTGACACAATTACAACTAACTAACTATATCTTATGATTTCATTAACCCTAGTGATTATAAAAAACAGCCCTGAATCCTTCCTCTGGACCCATGCCTTCCTGCCCTGAAGTCCTGTCTCTGAGCCTATTTCTTGCTCATGAGAAGCAGAGGCTGAAAGCGCTTGTACTGAGACCGGCCTCACTGCTTTTGGAACACTTTGTAACTGCCAGCACATGAGGAAGTCCGAGTTAGCTTCTGGGGAAGGGAAACACGAGGCCTGTTTGCTTCTGCTACACCGACAGCCGATGAGGAGACATGCGAATAAATCCCTTAAGTTTTAGAGCTGGCTGTCTCAAAGCAGTTGCTAAGTGACCACACGCATCCTCGACATTCTTGAAGAAGCTGTAGAGGCTGTAGGAATTGACCATCTTTCCAATCAAGTATCTTCCATGTTTCAAGACATGCGGTACTTAAAGTCCAAATAAATCCTGCAGAGCCCATCTGTGGATCTTATTTAGCATGCTCACATTTTCCTGAGAGCCGATTGCTCACTTACAATCTTTGGACATCAATCTAGTACATTTATGGGATTCCTGTGATAGATAGGAGTGTCTGGGTGAAGCAGGTGATTAATGCAGTTGACTACTAGACAAAAAGTTAGTGGTTCAAGTCCTCCCAGAAACACCTTGGAAGAAAGGCTTGGCAGCCTACTTCTGAAAAACCAGTCTTTGAAGCACAGCTCGACTCTGACAAGCACAGCATTACATTAGTCAGCTTTGTGGCAGCTGGTACTTGTAGTCATAAACAAGGTATTATGCAGGGTGTGGGCAGTCAGTCATTCCTGTTTGGTTTGATTTGAACAGGTCTGACTTGAGCAGATCAGATAAATACAAGGAAGGAAGAAATGAGTATGTGAGGCCAGCACCTTCTTTTGGGAGCAGAGCAGAGGAGTTTGCAGACTGGAGTCATCCATTCTGGCCAGCTGATGACCCAGGAGGAGCATGTGGTCTTAAAGTGCCTGAGGGAACTGTCCTGCAACCAACACCCCTCCACTCCACACCCAAGGGAAACATTTTTATTCACCTTGAAGGACCCTTTCATGTGTAAGGGTCAGCTTCAGGAGATGGAGTTCCAGCTGAGGATTTGTTGCTTTCTTTATACAAAAGAGATAGTTCTAGATGGTAGAGCTGGTGTGTCTTTGAGATGCTCTTTGTGACCTAAGAGATCCTGCATCAAGGACATCTGGTGCTGTAGTGCATTTGGAGTTGTTCTGGTAACCAAAAGCTCAATGGTTTGAACCTATGAGTTGCCCTGAGATAGGAAGTCTGCTCTCTTTAAGATTTGCAGCTTCAGAAGCCTGATCCTATGTGTTTGTGGGTAATGTAAAGAAGCAATGCAAGTAGGTAACTAAGTCACATCTATGATGACAATGACAATTCTTATGTTTTGAGAGCCAATTGTTTTGCAGGTGCTGCATGGGGCACTCTTTTTATATGACCCTGCAAGTGTCCCCTGCCCTCCCAGCGCTTGCGTTCTTGATAAGCAGTGCACAATTAGTGCCCATCCTGAGGGTCAGGCAGGTAGAGTCACAGTGGAGTTGAGGCACTAGAGGCTCTGAGAGTAGAAGTGAAGCAACTCATAAAGCTTAGTTTGTGTTCAAAGTTTGGTTTGTAATATCTTCCTTCCCTGGGCCACATACAGCCGCAAAATGCATACTTGATATTTGCTATCCTTTCTCCCAAGTGCAATGATGAACCAGTGACTTCAACTTCCAACCAGAAGATGTGATTCTATCTCTGGACAATGAATCTTCATTATCTGATGCTGCTATAACAGACATATGACACGTGGGCTATTTTAAGGAACAGAAATTTATTTTCTCACAGTTTAGGAACCTGGAAGTCTAAATTCAGTTCAGTGGCTCTAGGAAAAGGCTGTCTCTCTCCCTCTGGGGAAATTCTTGTCTCTTTCAGTTCCTTGGTCATCTCCAAGTGAAATCAATCTTTGCCATTTGTACTTGCTTACTTCAAGGCCTAATCTCTTTCTATATCTCAAAGGTGATTGGTTTAAGATTAATTGTGCACTGCTGTGGTTTCATGAACATAACCCCAAACAATCTTAGTCTCAAATTATACTCACTTGTACATAAAAAAAAAAAAAAGCCAAACCCATGGCCATCAAGTTTGTTGTAATTCACAGCAACCCTTCAGGACAGAGCAGAACTGCCCCAGGGAGTTGGCAGGGCTGAAATCCTTATGGAAGACCTCATTCTTCGGTGGAATAGCTAATGCATTCCAACCATCAGCCTTTGTTGGAAAAGTGCTTTATTCACTGTATCACCAGCGACAGATGTAGACCTAACCCCAAATGCACTGCCACTGAATTGGTTGCGATTCACGGTGACCCTCCATAGGGTTTTCAATGCTGTAAATTGCAACAGGAAACTACTCATCTTTCTCCTGAGGAGTCATGGGAAACTCATAATCTTTAGGTTTGTTAATGTAACAGCTAAAAACAACTTCTTTCTCTGGGATTTCCTACCTTCATCCTTCAGGCCTCACCTTGGCCCTTCTGACAACCTGTGAATACCTAACACTCCTTTCCCTCAAATCAAAGTGCCTTCATCCTCTGTAATAATCCTTTGAGGCTCTGTTCTCTACCAGCAGACAGTTTTGCCTAGATAAAGGCTGCCCGGCTAATCTGTTTGTTAACTCATGTGTTACCCGTGCCAGATAATGTTAACTCACTAACGAGGACACTTTGCAGATCTCCTGGAAAAGGCCCTTAAACAACAGCCCTCAGGGTGGAATTTCAGGTCCTTGGGGATCATGGAGGAGAGTTTGAATAAATGGATTATTTCATTACTTCTTAAAAAAATCTTGAAGGCAGCAGATTGGTCTTTCTAAGGGCATCTGACACATGTCTCTGGGAACCAGGCTGTTTGAGTTGGGAATTCTGGTGGCCTAGTGGCAAGAAGCTGTGCTGCAATCCCAAAGGCACTCAGTTCAAGGCTACCAGCTGTGCCATGGGAGAAATGTTGGTTCCAACTCTATAGTACACAACAGTACAATCAGATGACCCAACTCTGTCTTTCCTAAATTTAATGTTTTAACAGTTTTACTGAATGTCTCTGTGCCTCAACACATCTCATCTGCAGGGCCAATGACCAGCGGTCAATTTGTCTCTGACTTATGGCAAGTGCACATGTGTCAGAGTAGAATATGCTCTGTCGGGTTTTCAGCGGTTGATTTTCAGAAGTACATCAGGTCTCCTTCAAGGGCATCTCTGGATTAGTGAGCTGCCCACTGACTTGCTTGCTTATTTTTACCATCCAAGAACTTGTGTCCCAAAAAATGGAAAACAACATTCCTGGCAGGTTTGCTGGTGAGAATTACAAACATATGAGGACACAGTAGGTCCCAGGGCGGCTCCTCTTATCTGCTACCGTAGGATGTGACACAGAGCTCCAGGGTGCAGAGGTGCATGCTTTTGTTTTGGAACCAGACTCTGTGGATCCAAATGTTGTTTCTTCTACTTATTACACGTGTGACCTTGAGGAACCTATTGTTCTGAGGCCCCATTTCCTTATCTATAGGGAATGGTGACAGCTCTTACATTGCAGGAATGTTTTGAAGATTAACTCTGATATTTCAGGCATGTGACAGAACTGGCATGAGGAACAGGGGGAAAAGCTCCCACAAAACAATGGCCAGGCAATTGAGAGTATGGGGGTGAGGGCTTTATTGGCTGACTATGTGTCATTCTTACTCCTAAGTTAGTGCTGAATTACTACCCTGAGCAAAGTCATCTAGGAAGTGTGCAGGTGGGGCTGGATGTACCCCTTTCAGGAGAATAGCTTGCGGGGAAATTCCCCAGACCCAGAGAGCTACGTGCAAGAGTGGATTCAGGCTCTGAGGGATCCAAACCCATCTTTGGAGTCAGAGTGACCACCTGAGCCCTGTAGGGCTTCTTTCTCGTTAAGCCTTAGAGAGAAAGCTCCAGGAACAATTGCCAAGCCTTTGGTGGACGAGAATGGTTTGGAATAAGAAAGGATGAAACAGACACTCATAGTTGTTTAGCTCCTCTGGGTGCTGGGGATTGAACTGCCATTGCTGTTTTACTGATTTGAGCTCGGAATGATTCCATGTGTATTCGAGCAGAATTGCACTCCAGAGGGTTTATCAAAGTTTAAGAAATAGTTTGTTGAACCTTGGAGGCACTTCTGAATGGACGCAAAGAGCAAATGTTTGATTAGCCAATCAGCTCAAAATAATTTTGTACAATCAATCATAAAGAAAACCCTAAAGACTCAGCAAGAAAACTATTGGACGTAGTTGACCAATTCAGCAAAGTAGCAGGATACAAGATCAACATACAAAAATCAGTTGGCTT
>NW_006399945.1:3666552-3667459 GCF_000299155.1 Elephantulus edwardii
AGAGAATAGTGCAACAATGAATGAATGGAAACCCAAAATCTCTGTAAATGTTTATGAAAATTAATAAAATATAGAAAAAAAACCAAAAAAAAACCCAGTTACCTTTTTTTAAAAAAACCAAACAAACCATAAACAGTACTTATACACCTATACCTTTCTTGATAAAATACACAGGAATGGTAATGACTACATCTGTAAAAATAGGTACAGTACCCACAGTTAAAACAAGGCCAGGAAACAATGATGGAGCAGATTATCAATTACTCACATGCAAGCTCAAATTGAGACTGAAGAATAATAAAACAATGAGAGCCAAAATACTACCTTGATTTTACCCCATCTGCATTTAAAAGTCATCTTGAGAAAAATTTGATACATTGAACACTAATGACCAAGGAATAGACATTAAGGATATCATATGTGAAGAAATAAAAATGTCATTAAAAAGAAAGGAAAAGAGAAGATATAGAAATAAATGTAATAAGATACTCTTTCTCTTGAATGCAGAGGAGCTAAAAAAGGAGGGAGACATGATATAATAAGAGAGCTAAACAAACGATTTCAAAGCATAGCTTGAGAAGACAGCACAAAGTATTGTAAGAAAATATACAAAGACCTGGAGTTAGAAAACTAAAGGGAAGAACTCACTTGGCATTTCTTGAGTTGAAAGAAAGAAAGAAAGAATTTAAACCTCATGTTGAAGTATTGAAAGATTCTTTTTTCTCTTTCTCTCTCTTTTTTTAATTGGGAAAAACATGTTGGGGGTACAAGGAGGTGAGGGTTGGGGGAAGAAGGGTGAGGATGGGCAGGGCTGTAGTTGCAGAGCTGCACAGTTTGGTCGGTGGGGGGAGCAGGTGAAGGAAATGATGAGGATCCAGTGGGGACCAGATGCTACAGAGGAATGACA
>NW_006399945.1:3667859-3691605 GCF_000299155.1 Elephantulus edwardii
ATTTGCTCCCCTCTGGACTGCAAAGTGTTTTCCCAGGTGGGTCCAGTGGGGATGGCTGGTTGAGCCCAGAGGCTCCATCCTCCTTTGCTTCCTTAGCTGTCAGTTGTATTTTCTTTTTGTCACGGGCACTGGGTTCAGGGTCAATTCTGGAGTAAAACTCAGTGTTAAGGTTACCTATAGGAAAGGGAGCAAACCTAGAGAGAACAAACTTGTGAGTTACAAATAGAAGGGCTTTGAGGGTGTTGCTTTCAGGTTTACTGGGGGAGAGGGTAGCAGAAGGTGGCCTAGATAACATTCTCTGGATACCCTAGGCATTCTTTTTTTTTCCTTCCCCACCCAGGGGTCAGATGGCACAATCCGGGGACTGAGGAGCTCACCCTGAGGGCCGCAACGGCTCGCCCCAAGCTGGGGGCCGAGGGCAGCCTGCCTTGGGCGGGGCAACACCCCCAGGAGCTGGCTGATATACTCCCCCTCCAATTGCCCCTACTCCAGTCTGGTCCCCTCACTTGACCGAGGACTATGTGGTCAGGGATTGTGTCTCCAATTCTAGCACTGCCACTTTTACCCCCCCCATAAGTGGTCATACTATATTTTGAAGTAGGTGTCACTGCCCTCCCCCTTTATATATGGTAAAGGGAACCTGAGAATTGTGAACAGACTCTGCCCCCCTCCCCCCCAGGGCTAACCATCTTTTGGTAGAAGCATTCAACAGAACAAAATATGTGGTGCATTTAGGATGTCGGTCCTTTTGTGCGTGCTGCCACTATTAATTGTCATCAGACTCACAGTGACTTTCAACAATCCATTGTATAGGTAATCGTCTTCTTTGGCCTGTCCAAGGAAACCCAAACCTGCAGATGGTGGGGCACACATCCCATCTGCCGCCTCCCATGCAGGTGGCCAGCAAGGCGCGTTCCCCCCCCCCACAGTGCGGGCGGTAGTTGGGGGCACACCCCCTCCCCCCCTCTGCCACACGGGCACCCGGTGTGTGTACGGCCCCTCTCGCGTGGATGGCCAGTGGGCGCCCGCTTCCCCCACCGCCACCATCCTGGCTCCAGAAATTCTCTCCAGAACAAGTCCACCTTGTGGCAGTGTGGTGGCTTCACTGCACCAGTCTTGAGGAGGGCCGGTGCCCAGCATCCATCCTGGGTGAGGGAATCCATTCGTTCTGGCTGTGGAAGCCTCATGGAGCTGCAGGGGCTGTGCGGCGCAGTGTGGGCTCTGGGGGGGGGGGGCTGGGAGCTGTGAGACTCACCCGTTCCTCCTTGGGAATCCTTGAATTCCTGTTGTTGAGCCTCGATCTTCACTGAAGACCAGTCATCAACTGCTTAACTGTTCAATTATCAATAAGCCGAAGTCTGTAGAAGGCCATAGTGGCCCTGCTTTAAGTGGTTTGCTGCTCCCTCAGCTCACCACGCTGTCTCTGCCTCCGACACCATCTTGGATCTCCCGAAGTATTGAAAGATTCTATGTGCAAAATATTGAATAATGTATTAAAAGAAGATGGAGTAAATACACATAGTTACAGTACCAAAGTGAATTGGCTGACATCTATGAACTATTTCAGGAAGTTGTTGGTAGATGCCATTGAGTTGAGTATGACTCACAGTGAACCTATGAACAACAGTTCTGAATGCTAAATCCTGTGCCATCCACATTATCTGTGACACACATCACTGTGCCAATATGTCTTGTTGAGAGTTTTCCTCTCTTTAATCGATCCTCCACCTTAAAAACTACTCACTTTCAGCAAGCAAGTTGTGGCATAGTGCATCTGCATAGCATAGGATGTTTGTTGATGAGTCTTCCTTCAATCCTGATGTCACATTCTTCTTCACAGATTGCAGTTTCTTGAATTATTTGCTCAGCATACAGATTGAATAAGTACAAAGAATAACATAACTCTGATGCACACCTTTCTTGATTTTAAACCAGGCAGTGGTCCCTTGCACTATTCAGATAACAGTTTCTGGATCTAGGTGTGGGTTTTATTTTAGTATAATTAAGTGTTATGGGATTCTTGTTCTTTTTACTGTTAACCATAGTTGTTATGATCCACATGCAATAAAATATTTTTACATAATCAATAAAACACAAATAAACATTCTTCAGGGGTTCTCTACTTTCAGCCAAGATCCATGTGACATCAGCAACTATATTATTGGCAAAAACTAAAGTCCCAGAAATCTATGGAATACCATTTGATATATTTCAACTAATAGATTCACTAATATGCTCACTATGCTAAGAAATTTGGAGCACAGCTGCCTGGTCAACTGACTGGAAGAGATCCATATTCATTTCCATTCTCAAGGAGGGTGACCTAGCAGGATATAGAACATTTTTAACAATATCATTAATATCACCTGAAAGCAAAATATTGCTGAAGATCACCCAAAACCAGTACATTGAGAGAAAACTGCTAGAAGTTCAAACTAGGTTTAGAAGAGTCTGTGGCACCAGCAATATCATAGCTGATGATTTTAGGAGGTAGCACGTGGCTAAGAACCAGAGGTAATGAAGAAAGAATTTCAAGTTGCATTGAAGTCATTGGGGGTGGGGGTGGGGGGGGGAAGGTTCCTAGTGTTGATGGAATACCAGTTGAGGTATTTCAGCAAACAGATACATATCTGCACATGGTCATTAGTCTATAACAAGGTATTTGGAAGACAGTTACCTGGCCAACTAACTGAAAGATACCCATATTTATTCCCATTCCAAAAAAAGATAATAAAAGAAAATTTGGAAATTATAAAATAATACCTTTAATGTCACACACCAGTAAAACCCTTCTGAAGAGAATTTTTAAATGGCTAGAACAGTACATCAATAGAGAATTGCCCAAAATGTAAGCTGGATTCAGAAGCGGCCATGGCAGAAAGATGTCTTTGCTGAGGTCTGATGGATCTTATCTAAAAGCAGAGGATAGTAGATATATGTTTACTTGTGTTTTGTTGACTATGATGACACTCATCTGTGGAGATCATAATTCATTATTGACAAAATTGAAGATAATGGGAATTCCAGAACAATCACTCATGCTCATTTAAAACCTATACATAGACCAAGACGCAGTCTTTCTACCAAACAAGAGGATACTACATGGTTTAAAATCATTAATGATGTGTGTTAGAGTTGTATCCTCTTTCCACACCTATCTAATCTGTATGCTAAGCAAAAACTTGAGAAGAAGAGTGTGATATAAGAATAGGAGTTAGACGCATCAGCAACTTGAATCATGTACATGACAGAACCTTGCTTGTGAAAAGTATTGGTCTTTCAATAAAAAATTACATCTCAGCATCAAGCAAATGAAAATCTTCATATCTCAGTCGTTGCTGCTCTTGTTATGTACTATTAAGTCTGAACTGACCCATAGCTGACCACCAAGTGGGTTTTCAAAGGCAGTTTAATCACACAGGAGATTGTCCACCTTTCTCCCATGGAGCAGCTGGTGGATTTGAACTGCATTCCTTAGTAGTGCAGCTCCTGACAACTAGGCCACCAGAACTCAGTCATTAGGTGGGATCATTACAAAGGAGAAAATACTTTCATCTTGGAACCACAATCAACATGCATGGTAAGAGTAGTCAAAGAAATCAAAAGTCGTGTTACATTGGACAAATCTACTCTCAAGGACATTGTTAAAGTGCTCAAAGCAGGAATGTCAGTTTAAAGACTAAGATCCACTTCACTCAAGGAAAAAGACATCATGCTTGGAAAAGCCAGTGAAAGAGAGGAGGGCCTTCAATTATAAAGAGTGAAATGGCTGCAAACAATGAGCATGGTAAAGATTGTGAAGATGGTACAAGATAAGGCAAAGTTTAAATTTATTGTAGATAGGCGACTTGAATCCACTGGTTTCTCTGTGGAAAAAGGATGGGTAATCTCCCATGTGATTTACTGCCTCTGAAAATCTGCTGGAGAGCTGCTATGAGCTGGTTCCCACACAAAGGCAAAACAACAATCACAGAAATTCTGTAGTCAGCTTGATAGTACCTAATAACAACCATTACCACTCAGGGACCCCAGAGAAGGCACTAACTACACACTTTCAAATATGTTTTCCTTAATCCTCACAGAAATCTGATGAGGCCATGCTGTTATTTCCCTTGACTTACAGATGAGAAAACTGAAGTGGGAACTTCAGGACTGTGCCACAATCACAGAGTGTGTGATGGGAAAGAAATTTGAATATACATCTGTTGGAATCCAAGGTTCATATTCTGTCCACCACAGCAAAAGAAACCCTTTGTGTACCCCAGCAATGGCATGCTTGAATTTATTTTTCAGTTCTTTCAGCTTGAGAAATGCTGAGCATGTTTTTCATTTTCCAACTCCTATTTCACATATATTTCATTATAAGACTTTGCTTTGTCTTCTCAAACTGTCTGCCCTTTGAATTATTCCGTTCTCTGCCTTTAAAAAAAAATAGAATATTTATTTTATACTGGTTTGCTTACAAAGTTTGTATACCTTGTTTTTCACACCAGATCTTTTCCATTTCCTTTTCCCATCTCTTCCTCCACCCATCAAATAGTGCAATCCTATGATTAACCACAATAACCTCCTGCCCATCCTCACCCCACTGTTCCCCCCTTTCCTCCTTAGATCCTTAGACATGTTCTACAGTAATGGTCTGATACATTATTTGCCCTTTGGGGACTGAATTAGTTCACTTGGCATAATACTCTTCAATCCCTCCCAATTTAGGTAGTGATTTACAAAATCATTGCTTGCTCTTATGTGCTGCGTAGTATTCTGTCATGTGAATCTACCATAACTCCTCAATCCATTTGATTGTGGTTGAATATTTGAGCTGTTTCCATATTCTTGTGAAGGTGAATGATACTGCTATGAACAAATCTTGTATACAAATCTCCATTTGTGCCTCAATTATCATTTTCTCAGGGTATATTCCAAGCAGTGGAATAGCTGGGTCATATGGAATGTCTATATTCAGCTTGAGGAAATGCCAAACTGTCTTCCAGAGTGGCTATACCATTTTATAATCTCACCAACAATACATAAGACCTCCTGTCTTGCCACATTTTCTCTAACATTCATTACTTCCTGTCCTGTTAAACTTTGTCACTGTTACTGGAGTGAGATGATATGTCATTTTGGTTTTGATTTGCATCTCTTTTATTGTTAGTGATTTTGAGCATTTCTTCATGTGTTTCTTGGCCAGCTAAATATCTTCCTCTGTTAATTCAATTCCGTTCTCTTAACACAGCAGTCCTTCCCTTTGTTTGTTTCATTCCAATGTGAGTTTGGGAGGCTCTTCTGACATCTATTTTGGACTTTTCTTTCCCCCCTGACTTTTAAATGACTTTTGCTTTTTCCCCCCAGTTAATGTCCTTTCACAACTCATCTGGTCTTTGATCATTAGTGTTCAAATCATTAAATCTGTTCTTAAGATGGTTTTCCAATTCACTCGGCTTATACTTAAGGTCATATTTTTGCTCTCAAGGACTTGTTTTAATTTATGTGACTCCAATTTGAATGTGCATGTAAGTAGTTGATAATCTGAAGGATTCTATGGGCAAAATCTTGAATGATCCTCCAAAGAAGACAGAAGAAATACACAGAATCACTATCAAAAAGAATTAGTTGATTCGGTAGCTCTGGTGGACTACAGGTAAGAAACTGCACTGCAAACCCAAAAGCACATGATTCAAACCCACCAGCTTCTCCACAGAAGAAGGAGGGGAAATATCCTCCTGTGCAATTATCTACCTCTGAAAATCCACTAGCGGGTCAGTTATGAATCAATTTTGACTTGAGGATATACAACAATGACAACAAAACCATTTCAAGAAGTAGCATATGATCAAAAACCAATACTACTAAAAAAAAAACAAAAAAAAATACTACTGAAGGAACGAGTTCAAGCTGAACTGAAGACATTGTAAAAAAATAAGGCCCCAGAAAATAATGAAATATCAATTGAAGTATTTAAGGAAACAGATGCTACCATAATGCTTACCAGTCTCTGTAAACAAATATGGAAAACCTGGCCAAATTACTAGAAGAGATTCATATTTATTTCCATTCCTAAAAAGGTGACCCAACAGAATATGGAAATTATTGAACAATATCTTTAGTATTACATTCAAGCAAAATCTTTCTAAAGATTTTTTCCAAAAACTGGCTGACATCGACAGGGAAATGCTAGAACTACAAGTTGGGTTCAGAAGAGGCTGTGGAACAAGGGATATTTATTGCTGATGTCAAATGAATCTTGGTGAAGAATATCAGAAAGATGTTTACTTTTAATACATTGACTATGCAAAAGCATTTCATTGTGTGGGTCATAACAAGTTATGACTAACATTGAGAAAAATGGGAATCCCAGAACACTAAATTGTGCTCGTGAGAAATCTCTGTATGGAACAAAAAGCAGCTGTCCAAATACAACAAGGTTTCAAATCAGAAAAGTTGTGCTTCAGAGATGTATCATTTCTCCTACCTTTTCAATCTGTTTGCTGAGCAAATCATTCAAGAAACTGGCCTATATGAAGAAGAATAACCACCTGTGTTATGCAGATGACACAATCTTGCTTGTATAAAATGAAGAAGACTTACTGCAGAAGAGCAAAGACTAGAGCATTGAAAATGGAGCACACCACAACATCAAGAAATAAAATTCCTTACCACTAGACCAATAGACAACATCACGATAGATGAATAAAAGCCTGAAGTTCTCATTTATTTCATTTTACTTGGATCCACATTCATGGCAGCAATAGTTGCATCAAAGAAATTTACTGTCAAAGACTTCTCCGAACTTTTAAAGAGGAAGATTGTCAATTTAAAGATTAAGGTGCACTAGATCCAAGCCTTTGTATTTTCAGTTGTTTCTTTAGCATCTGAAAGTTAGACAATGAATGAAAATGACAGAAGAATTGATGCCTTTGAAATGATGTGTTGGATAAGATTATTAAAGATACTGTCAAAAATGTAGAGTTAAACCTGTGAGAGCCAGAATTCATTGGGGACTGCTTTGTTTTCCCTGGTTCTCAAAGTTTTCTGCCTTTGACAGGGTGCCATTTCATCACTTTCCTATTTCTTTATACTAGTGAAAGATGTTTGCATTTCTTATTTGACAGCTTTTTTTCTTACATACGTTCTGACTTTTGCAACTTTTACTGTATGATATAAATACTGTCTGCATGGTGGACTGGGACATTTCAAGCAACTGTGATGTCAGGGATATGAATTTCTTCACCTCTCCCATTAAGTGTATAAGAAAAAGTTTAAGAAGATGTGTTATGATTATAATAAATCTTGAACAAGTATTTTAAAATTATAAGATGTCTTTTCATCACAGTAGTTTTCAGTAAAACAAAAGAACACACTGTCAAAAGAACAAATAAATCTGTCTTGGAGGAAGTACAGTAAGAGTGCTCCTTAGAGCAAGGATAGTGACACTTTGTCTTATTAACTTTGGGTAAATTTTCAGGAGGAACCATTACTTGGAGAGAGACATCATGCCAGGAAAGGTATAAAGTCAGTGAAAAAGAAGATCCTCAATGAGATGGATTGACAAAGTGACTATCACAAAAGACTTGAGTATGACAGAGATTATGAGGATGGTACAGGATAGGGCCAAGTTCAGATCTTAGTTCATAATAAGGTCTCTATGAGTCATAGTTGATTTGATAGCACCTAACAATAGCAATGGCAAGTGAGGTTGCTTTACTGTTGCCTAAAGAGCCGAAAATGGAACATGGGCATGAGTGAGAATAGTATAAACCCACATTGCCCCAGAATAGAAAGCAGATAAAAAGCCTGTAGCCCAGCCACATGGTGCCCCTGGAGCCACACTAACAGTAAGAGGTTCATTTATTCATTGTTGACTTACAGACTCAGAGTTGTGATGCTGAGAATGGGATTTATTAGGGAAGTAAGTTGGAAAGTGGGAGAGGCAAAGACTATCACTCAAAGCAAATCCAGATTTTAGCCCAGCAGTCCAGTCACAATTAGTCCTCTATTAGTCCAGGCTCCAGTTTTAGTTCAGCAATACAAATTCAAGAAGCCTCTGGTTTCCTCAACAACAGTTAAATCCAAATCATACAGTAAGGTTTGCCTCAGAGCAGTTATAAGTCAGCTTTGCCTTAATCATCTGGTGAGCACTGCAAAATATTTAACTGTGTCCAACAAGAAATACAAGAAGCCTCTGGTCACACCTTGCCACAGTTTCTCCACAGGAGTGCCAAAGTCTATGCAGTCTATCCACCACCATCACCAGGGTCCTGCCTTCAGGGTCTCCCTCAACTCTTGTTTGCTTCTAGTTGTGCTGCCCCAAGTCTTGCTACTCAGTGTGGGAAACATATTCATTCATGCCGGATTGGCCAACCACTTCTTAAACAGGCCTCTGAAAACCCTATGAACAGTGAGGAATGTGAATAGTTATAGTAGTAGTGATAGAACCCAGAATGGAAGTCAGTCAAAATGAGGAAAAATAATGGCAAACATAACCTAATAAAATAATCTAATAATTGGAACATGGAATGCACATAGCTTGAATGTTAGAAAATGAGAAATTGTGAAAAATTAAATGGAAGGCATGAACATTGACATACTAGGCATTAGTAAGATGAGATGGACTATCTCTGGACACTTTAAGTCAGATAATCACATGGTAAATTGTGCTGGAAACTCTCTGATGCATAACAAGTGATTGCAAAGACCATGGCCTGTATCAAACGCACATTAGTCTCCAGAGAGACACCGTTGCTCTTGAGTACATTAGAGAGGTCCCTAACAACAGGCTTCCCCATTGCAATACTTTTTTTTTTTTATTTCCTGGCTGCTGGTGCCAAGAGTGTTGACCATGGAGCCGAGCAAACTGAAGCTGTGAACAATCTCAATCTCTTCGCCATCCATCCTGATGCTACCGATTGGTCCAGTGGTGAGAATCTTTGTCTTCTTGACATTGAGCCTCAGTCCATACTGAAGGCTGCAGTCCTTGACCCTCTGCAGTAAGTGCATGAGGTCCTCCTCAGTTTCAGCAAGCAGGGTTGTGTCATCTGCATAACGCAGATTGTTGATAGATCTTCCACCAATCCTAACACCACGCTTCTCCTCATAGGGCCCAACCTCTCGGATAATTTGCTCTGCATACAGGTTGAAAAGGTATGGAGATAGGATGCATCCCTGGCATACACCCTTCTCAATTTTGAACCATGCAGTGTTGCCCTGCTCTGTTCTGATGACTGCCTCTTGGTCCAAGTATAGGTTTTGCATTAGCACGATTAAATGTTCTGGGATTTCCATTCTTCTCAGAGTCAGCCACAGTTTGTTATGATCCACACAGTCAAATGCCTTTGCATAATCAATGAAACACAGATAGACATTCTTCTGGTATTCCCTGCTTTCAGCTAAGATCCATCTAACATCAGCTACATAACCTAGTACCATGACCCCTTCTAAACCCAGCCTGGACTTCTGGCAGTTCTCTGTTGATGTACTGTTCCAGTCGTTTTTGGATAATCTTTAGTAGAATCTTGCTTGCATGTGAAATCAATGATATTGTTCTGTAGTTTCCACACTCAGCTGGGTCACCCTACTTTGGGATGGGAACAAATATAGATCTCTTCCGATCATTTGGCCAAGTGGTTGTTCTCCAGATTTCTTGGCACAACTTGGTGAGCACATCCAGGGAATCATCTGTTAGCTGAAATATGTCAATTGGTATACCGTCTATTCCGGGGGCATTACCTGCAAGTAAAATACCGCTGAAGAGAATTCAAAAACGGCTAGAACAATGCATAGATAGGCAACTGCCAGATGTTCAAGCAGGATTTAGAAGAGGCTGTGGCATCAGGGATATTACAGTGATGACAGATGATAGATATTACTGCTGATGTCAGATGCCTCTGCTAAAGAATACCAGAAGAATGTCTGTTTATGATTTATTGACTAAGCAAAAGATTTGACTGTGAATCATAACAACGTATAGCTAACATTGAGAAGAATGGGAATTGCAGAGCACTTAATTGTGTTCATGAGAAACCTACCAGGAGGATGTGGTGCAAACAGAGCAAGGGAACACTAAATAGATTAAAATAAGAAGGAAGTGCATACCTATTTCTCCATACCTATTCAACCTATATTCTGAGCAAATTATTTGCTGGACTCTATGAAGAAGAATGAGGTATTCGCGTTGGAAGGAGATTCATCATTAACCTGCATTATGCAGATGACACAACCTTGGGTGCTGAAAGGGAAGAGGACTTGAAGCATTAAATTGTTGAAGAATATCAAAGAATACAGCCTTCAATATGGATTGCACCTCAGTGTCAAGAAAACAAAGATTCTTAGCACTGGACTGATAGGCAACATCATGATAGAGAAAAGATTGAAACTATTGACAGCTTCATCTTGGATCTACATTAACATTCTTGATAACAGCAGTCAGGAAATCAGGAGATATACTACACTGGGAAAGTCTGCAGTTAGGGACCTCTCCATATTATCAGGTCATTTTGAGAGCTAAGGTGTGTCTGATTCAAGCCCTAGTCTTTCTGATCACTTGCTTTCATTTGAGAACTGGACAGTGAATAAGGATGACAGAAGTATTAATGCCTTTGAGCTGTGATATTGGAGAAGAATGTTGAACTGCCAAAAGAACAAACAAATAATATCTTGAAGAGGGTGTAGCCAGAGTTCTGTTTGGAGGCAAAGATGATGAGACTTTGCTTCACATACTTTGGGTGTGTTGCTAGAAAGGGCTATTCCTTGGAAAGGGGCATGATGCTTGGAAAGATGGAGGGTCAGTAAAGGAGAGGAAGACCCTCAGGCAGGTGGATCGACAAGGTAACTGCCACAACAGGCTCTAATGTGTCAGGAAGTGTGAAGATGGCACAGAATAGGACAGGATTCAGATCTGTTTGTTGTTCATAGGGTTGCTATGGGTCATACTTGACTCAAAGGCAACCTAAGAACAGTAACAACAAGCCACCAGAGCTCATGAACTGAGATGATTGAAAAGTAAATACAGGCTATCCCTGACTTAAAAACCAGGCTGGACCTAAGAATGGCTGCATTTGCTGACTTAGGCCAGAACGTCTCATGATTTTGCTAAAATTGTCACTGAAACTCTAGGTGAAAAATCATTCCTTCTCTCTCTCTTTTTTTTTTTTCTTTTGTTTTTGTTTTTAATGAAACTCATTTTTAACACACTACTTCCTTTTCTTTAACTTTTTTTATTGTGATTTAGGTGAAAGTTTAGAAATTGTTTTCCATTCCAAGTTTATAATTCTGTGACAATGATTTCAACCTCCACAAAGTTCTTTTCATGTCTTCTCTGTTCTTCCTGTTTTCGATAATCCTTTCCTGGCCCTTCCTGCCTTCTAATTTTTATCACTGAGCCAATGTTGCCCTTTGGGTCTCTTTGGTACTGGTTCTTCTGAGGAGTTTTTACCTCCCTGGTGTTACTGCTTATCTTATAGGCCTGGATCTTTAGGATTAAAGTTGAGTCATGGGGTGAGCTCAGTTCCAGGCTCGAAATGTGTCTAAGAGTTGTAGTCTTGGGGGTTCTGTTGGCCTTTGAGACCAGTAAACCTAATCTTTTTCATGATTCTGAGTTTGTTCTGCATTTTTCTCCTGTTCTATCCAGGAGTTCCAACTGTGATCTCCTTTAGAGTGCTGGCCACATTCTAACATCAATTTGTTTTCTTGAATTATTTCTCTTTTTCTTCTAGAGAGGGTACTGAGACATAAGTGAAAAACAGAATAAAAAGAATCTCGATAAATGAAGATTGCCATAAGCGAGGTTCTGGTTAACTGAAGAGTGTCATTGTTGAACGTGGCTTTTCTTGCTGCTTGGCATTGGCTGGGGCTTTTGTGTGTCTATGCAGCATGGAGAATTTGTCACTGCCAATGACAACAGTGACTTAGTGGTTGAGGGGATTGCGTGTGTGTCCTGCTGTGTGTGGTCACAGTTAGCTTCCGGGGTGTCAGGGCCTCTGGATAAAGGGGGCCCAGCAGGTTCATCTGTCATTCACTGTTTTCCTGTGGGGGCAGTGGCCCTTGAAGAAGAGGATTTCACGGAGCAGGGCCACCCCTGCTCTACTTTTGCATAATTTTTCCTCAATGAGCCTCTGTGACAAATGCTGCCAAAGGGAGGTCTCGGGAAAGGAGGAGGGGCAGGAAGAAACCATTCAGAAATGAGCCTGAACTCTCACCATTCCATCTTCCATAAACCGGGCCTCTGGTTGCTTACTGTGGAGCTGGTGGGACCCCAGGGCAATAGGTCTTTTGTTTATTCATCAATCGCTTGCCTGTCTTCCCTATTTGCCGCCCTCCTTCCATCTACCCACTCCTCATTTATCCATCCATCCAGCGATCTATGACATTGTAAATGGGTCATGGGGAAACATTAAAGAATAGGTCTCTACTCTTTGAGACAGCAGGGGAAGGAAACATGAGGGCTGCCCACCAGTTGTCATTGAGTTGCTTGATTCCTGGTGGTCTCACCTGTCTGAGTAGAATTGCGCTCCACAGGCTTTTCGGTCATTGCAGTGGAGTGTCAGACCTGTCTTCCAACGTTCTCTGGGTGTACTCAAACCACCAAACTTACTCTTAGCAGTTAATGATTTGTAACTCCCAGGAATTCCCCTTCTCTCTTTCCCTTCATTCTCATTGTGTCAGAATTGACTCAAAGCTGACCCTTCACTGGGTTCCAGAGGTTGTAAATTGCACGGGAAGAGATTGCCTATCTTTCTCTCAAGGAGAGGCAGGTAGATTGGAAATGCCAGGGAGACTCAACTCTAGGTAAACAGAGCACCTCCCTATGGACTATACATACCACTTGAGATGCTTCTGCTTAGTAAAGTACAATTTGTCATAAGCATTCAGAGAGCAGATCCTGCTGACATGCCCAGGGAAGACTTCATGTAAGTGGAAGGGAAATTGTGTTAAATCTGGAGGGGCAGGAGGGTAGATTTCAAGTGATGTAGGTAGCATGTTAAGCCTGTCAAGAAGCAAAACCAGTGAGGCTGGACTTGGGAAAGCCTTGTTCGGGGAAAGGCTTTGGTTTGGGGGTGGAGTAGAAGTGAGTGGGAATAAGTCTGGAGGAATTGTTTCAAGTCAAATTGCAGAGGGGCCAGAAGTTAGCATTTCAGCGTATATAGTCAAGAGCTACCCCAGGCTCAGAGTACTTAATTGTGCTCATGCGAAACATGTATCTGGACCAGGAGTCTGTTGTGCAAGCAGAGCACGGGAATACTTGATGGTTTAAAATTAAGAAGGGAGTGTTTTAGGATTGTATTCTCCCTCCATGCCTATTAAATCTGTGTGCTGAGAAATTATTTGAGAGGCTATAAGTCAGAGAGTTGGACAATCACTAGGACAGAAGGAGAATTGATGTCTTTGAGCTGTGGTGGTGGAGAAGAGTATTGAATATACCATGGACTGCTAAGAAAACAAACAGGTACATCCTAGAGAAGGTTAAACCAGGCTGCTCCTTGGAGGCAAAGACTCTGAAGCTTCATCTGACAAACTTTGGGCATATTGCAAGGAGGGATCAGTCCTTGAAGAAGGACTTAATGCTTGAGAGGGTGGAGGGACAGTGGAGGAGAGGAAGACTCTCTATGAGGTGGATTGATTCAGTGACTGGGGTAACGGGGGTAGGTGTGTCAGAGAGAGTGAGACTGGTGCAGAACAGAGAAGGGTTTAGGGCTGTTGTACATAGGGTCACTATGAGTCACAGGCAACTCAATGGCACATAACAACAACAACAGACTCTATGAAGAGGAATGTGGCATTAGGATTGGAGGGAGACTCATCAATAACCTATACTATACAGATGACACAACCTTGCTTCCTGAAAGTATGGAAGACTTGAGGCACTTGTTATAGACGATCAAGGAATGCAGCCTTCAATTTGGACTACATCTCAATGTCAGGAAAACAAAGGCAACAACATGGTGTATGGAGGAAAAATTGAAACTGTCAACAATTTCATCTTACTTGGATCCAGCTAACACCCTTAGTACCAGCAGTCAGGAAATCAGGAGACATATTGCATTGGGAAATTCTGCAGTTAGGGACCTCTCCAAATTACTGAGGAGTATTGATATCAGTTTGAGGACTAAGGTGAGAATGATTGAGGCCATGGTCTTTCTGATCATTTGCTATGCATCTGAGAATTGGACAATCAATAGGGATGACAGAAGAATTGATTCCTTTGAGTTGTAGTGTTGGAAGAGAGCATTAAGTATCTCATGGACTTCCAAAAAAACAAATAAATATGTCTTGGAGAGGGTACAGCCAAAGTGCTCTTTGGAGGCAAGAATGATGAGGCTTCGCCTCACAGACTTTGGCATGTTGCTAGGAGGGGATATTCTTTGGAGAGGAGCATGATGCTGGGAAGGGTG
This sequence comes from Elephantulus edwardii, assembly GCF_000299155.1. Lineage (NCBI taxonomy): Eukaryota > Metazoa > Chordata > Mammalia > Macroscelidea > Macroscelididae > Elephantulus > Elephantulus edwardii. The sequence continues at coordinate 3,682,247 of NW_006399945.1, forward strand.
GAAGGTGAGGAAGACCCTTGACCAGGTGGATTGACACAGTAAGTGCCTCAATGGGCTTGAGTATGTCAGGAAGGGTGAAGATGGCACAGGATAGGATGGGGTTCAGATCTGCTGTTCATAGGGTTGCTGTGAGTCATACTCAACTTGACAGCAACAACAACCATCCTAAGCTTCTGGATACCTCTGAGGCATGTGCTCAGAACTGTGCTTTAGGAAGACAAAGCTGGGAGACTTACAGGGCATCAGGAGGTATTCTTATAACAGCTCTTCTTTGATATCTTGTGGATGAATCCACACTCATTCACACCCTGTCCCTGGGATACTGAAGTCCTCACCATTCAGGTGAAACCAGTCAGTAGTATCCTTTCCACGTGGCATCCATGCTTCTTGTCCAAGGTCAAGGTGCTGTTGGCTGTGACCACTCACTCCTTGGCACACACGTTAAGATAGGAACCAGAATACGGACCTTGGCATTGAGAATACACCACTAGGCTTAATGATTAAGTGATAGATAATCTTTATAAAAGAAAATCGTTGTCCAGAAGAACTTTCCAAAGTCATGGGGAGACAGAGTTGAAGGCAATTTAACTTTGTCAGAGACACTGAATGGCACCATTGGGTGAAAGTAAATGTTACAGTCATGGATGGAACACTTTACTTAGAGTTTAAACTAGAGTTTAGTTTACTTCTTTTGATACTTTCATTGGTGTTGAAATGTATTTCTTCTACGAGAATTAGTTCCCACCATACACCCTAATGGCTTAAATAACCATCAGTAAGCATTCTTTGGGTTTGCTGTTGTTGTTGTTGTTGTTATGTGCCATGGAGTCGTCTGCTTCTCATAGCCACCCTATGTACAACAGCCCTAAACCCTCCTCTATCCCTTGCCAATCTTAATGTCTCCAACACACTTATCCTCTTTATCCCAGTGACTGAATCAATACATCTCATCGAGGGTCTTCCTCTCCTGAACTGTCCCTCCACCCTTTCAAGCATGATATCCCTCTCCAAGGACCAATCTCACCTTGCAACATGTCCAAAATATGTCAGATGAAGCTTCAGAATCCTTGCCTCCAAGGAGCATTCTGGCTTCACCCTCTCCAGGACAATCTTGTTTGTTCTCCTAGTAGTCCGTGATAGATTCAATACTTTTCTCCAGCACCAAAGCTCAAAGGCATCAACTCTCCTTTTTTCATCCGTAGTCATTGTTCAGCTTTCTGATGCATAGTAAGTAATTGCAAAGACAATGGCTTGTATCAGGTGCTCCTTATTCTCCAGACTGACATTGTTGCTCTTCAGTAGTTTGGAGAGGTCTCTGACAGCAGACTTTCCCAATGCAATTAATCTTTTAATTTTCTGGTTGCTGGTACCAGAAGTGCTGATTGTAGAGCCAAGCAAACTGAAGCTGTCAACAATCTCAATTTCTTCATCCTCCATCATGATGCTGCCAGTTGGTCCAGTGGTGAGAATCTTCATTTTCTTGATGTTGAGTCTCAATCCATATTGAAGGCTGCAGTTCTTGATCCTCTGCAGCAAGCAATTTAGGTTCTTCTCAGTTTCAGCAAGCAAGGTTGTATCATATCCATAATGCAGATTGTTGATGAGTCTACCTCCAATCCTGATGCCACACTTCTCTTCACAGAGCCCAGCATCCCAGATAATCTGTTTCGCATATAGATTGAAAAGATATGGAGATTGGACACACCTTGATGCACATCCTTCCCAATTTTGAATCATGCAGAGTTTCCTTGCTCTGTTTTGACAACTGCCTCCTGGTTCCCAGGATGTAAACGCCATTTCTGGCAACAACAACAACAACAACTCCTTGGAAAGGGACATTATGCCTGGAAAGGTAGAGAGGGTCAGCAAAGGAGAGAAAGACCCTTAATGAGATACATTGACACAGTGACTGCAGCTATGGGCTCAAGTTTGTCAGTGACTCAATGTCACCTAACAACAATTGTGTACAAAGATTTAAGCTTGGACTGGGGAGCTAAAGATGATCCTACCTCAGTTACTATACTGTAGATACTCGAGAGTTCTACATTCTAGAAAAAATTTAAAAAAGCTTCAGGACAAAATGGACATAACTGGTTAAATGGAAAATTGAGCCCTGCTGTGATTCCATCCTGCGTGGCTGTTCTTTGTAACAATGGGTTTTATTGCCGTCCTCTCCCTCATAAACGTGAGCCCCCAACCCATGGAAGATTCAATGGATATGGACATGAGCCCCCTGCAGCCCCAAAACTACCTTTTCAGTTGTGAACTGAAAGCTGACAAAGATTATCATTTTAAGGTGGATAATGATGAAAATGAGCACCCGTTATCTTTAAGAACGGTCAGTTTAGGGGCTGGTGCAAAGGATGAATTGCACATTGTTGAAGCAGAGGCGATGAATTATGAGGGCAGCCCAATTAAAGTAACACTGGCAACTGTGAAAATGTTCGTACAGCCAACGGTTTCGCTTGGGGACTTTGAAATACCACCACCTGCCGTCTTACGATAGAAGTGTGGCTCAGGGCCGGTGCATATAAGTGGATAACACTTAGTAGCTGTGAAGGAAGATGCAGAGTCAGAGGATGAAGAGGAGAAGGATGTGAAACTCTTAAGTACACCTGTCCCTGCAGGTGGTAACAAAGTTCCACAGAAAGAGGTGAAACTTGCCACCGATGAAGAGGATGACGATGATGATGCTGACGATGCTGCTGCTGAAGATGATGATGATGATGACGAGGTTGATGATGATGAGGCTGAAGAAAAAGCACCAGTGAAGAAATCTCTATGGGATACTCCAGCCAAAAATGCACGAAAATCAAACCAGAATGGAAAAGACTCAAAACAATCAACTCCACGACCAAAAGGACAAGAATCTTTCAAAAAACAGGAAAAGACTCCCAAAACTCCAAAGGACCTAGTTCTGTAGAAGATATTAAAGCAAAAATTGCAAGCAAGTATAGAAAAAGCGCATTAACAGTCCTGGGCACTACTGGTAAATTAAGCCCAAAGATGGGGAGAGAAAAAGGAGAGATAAATAGAGTCGATACTGAGTATCATTAACAATCCAGACTGAAGTCTTCTATTTGTTTTTTTTTCTATATTTTATTAATTTTCATAAACATTTACAGAGATTTTGGGTTTCCATTCATTCATTGTTGCACTATTCTCTCTACCCTCCTCCCAGTTTGTTCTTGTCCAAATGCCACAGTGCTTGTCAAAGCCAGTTCTGATTAATCTCCTTTGTCGGTGTGTCCTTTGCCATTCCCTATCACTCCTCCCTGAGAGAGACTTCACCCTGAGTCATAAGGAAAAGGGGATGGCGTATTCTCTTAGCTACTTCCTGCTGAAAAGGGACGCTGTGGGTTTCAGGGTGAAGATCTTCTCTCACTACTCTAAAGGGCCCCTTTGGCAGTAGGAAACACATAGACTATTATGGAGATTGATTTTGGAATTTAGATGCACTCTTATTGATTGTGCTTGGCCGTACATGTTCATATCCTTGAAGATGTATCATGGGGGTGTTGCAACCTAGAAGACACAAATTTGACTAACAAGTTATAAGTACATGAGTCAAAAATTATGGAAAAGTAAAAGAAAAGATTCTTTCATTGTTTTACAAACCCTCCCCCAGGTCCCCTCCACCATGCAGCCCTCGCTCTAGACTCCTGTGATGACAGCAATACCTAGTCATATATCTCTTTTAAACAGTTTTCTCCCTCCTCTGTTTCAGTGCAGTATACATTATTGAACCCATCTTACTCAGTCTCTCCCCAACCCCAAGGACAGTCCCATTCTACAACAGTGGCATCATGTAATATTTGTCCTTTTGTGACTGGGATATTTCACTCAGCATAATGTTCTCCAGAGTCAACCATTTTGAATAATATTGCATGAGTTCCTTGTTTTTTAATGCAGCATAGTATTCCATTGTGCGAATATACCACAGCTTCTCTAGCCATTCGTTTGTTGATGTCTTCTATTTGAATCTTACTCCTTTTCCTGATTTGCCACCCAGCCATACCCCTGTGCAGGCTGGAAGCAAAGGCACTTTCTATTGACTGCTGTGATTCAGTGAACCATACTCTGCTTTTCACTTGTGTATTGACCTCACCTTTTTTGAACATGTTTTATAAACTTTGTATCTACCTAGCTCTTCAATAAATATTTGAATAAATTTTTTAAAAATGGATTTGTTTTATAAATTTTCACTTCAATCACAATAAAAAATTTTCAGGGGAAAAAACACCTCAACTATTATAACTAACATTTTGGAGGTGATGAATATTAATGAGAAAGCCTTATTGAACTTTTAAATGTAGTATCTTAATTGAATGCATTACTATATCCTTAAAAGATTCTTGGAGACCATGGTTGTGCAAAAGAGTTCACACATTTAGCTGTTAACTGAAAGGATGGAGGTTGGGGTCTCCTCATAGGATCCTTGAAAGAAAGACTCGGTGATCTGCTTCCAAAAAATGAGCCATTGATCTGGTAACTCAGTGGAGCACCAGTCCACTCTGGCACATCCAGGTTTGCCATGAATCAATAACAAGTCAATGACAGCTGGTTGTAAGAGAACTATGATTATTGTCATGTTGAGATGAGAAAAAAAAAATGCTCAAGAACTTATGTAGTTAGGGTTAAGAAGTAAATCAAGAAGAGTCAGGCACGTGGGCAAGAGCTGACTAGGGACCGAGTACAGATTATGGGCCTCCAGCTTCAGTATTATAACCACAGTTATGAAGGGGAAAGACTATTATGACTAGGGAGGACAGAAGGAGAGTTGATGGCTTTGAGCTGTGGTGCTGGAGAAGAGTACTGAACGTACCATGGACTGCCAGGAAAACAGATTCGTCTTGGAGAGGATTAAACTAAGCTACTCCTTGGAGGCAAGGATTCTGGGGCTTCATCTGACATACTTTGGACATGTTGCCAGGAGGGATGACGGGTCCTTGGAGAGGGACATCATGCTTGGGAGGGTGGAGGGATGGCACAGGATGGGAAGGCCCTCTATGAGATGGATTGATTCAGTGACTGGGGTAATCGGAATGGGCGTGTCAGAGGCAGTGCGATTGGCACAGGACAGAGCAGGGTTTAGGGCTGTTGTGCATAGGGTCGCCATGAGTCGCAAACGACTCGACGGCACATAACAACAACAACAACAACAACAACCCCCTCAATGAGAGTGGTAGGAGAAAAGCCAGCTTGATTCCGAGGCAGGAGAGCAGAGCAGAAGGCAGCCAGAGCAGGTGACTGACCACAGGACAGATCGTGCCTTATTCAGTTCAATGTCTACATTCCTGACAAAATATTGCATGTGGGGCAGACACTAAGTAAATGCCGACTGCATTCCTTATTTAGCAAGTTACTGTTCTGATCAGGAAATTCAGGGACTGCAGGCCCACAATACTACTGTGTGAGTCTACTCAATTTGTAGAGATAACGCAATCAGACTGAGAGATTAATTTCTAGAACTGAATGGATCCTGATCCATTCTGATTCTTCCCAGATGGGATATATCCCACATGGAAGCTGTCGCTCCCAGAAGTATTGGAGGATCAACATAATTCCTTCACTTCGGCACTATGATAAATGTTGATTCCACTCCAAAGCTAAGTTAAACATAAAAGCCTCCCCTGATAGATTCTGGGAGAATACGTGTGTGTGTGTGTGGGGGGTGTGTGCACGAGCTCCGACAAGCTCTCCCACACCCATGCTAACGTGGATGTCATCCCTTCGAAGGTCAGTGACAGCCCAGCCTCCCATTCACAGGTTGGAGAGAGGGCATTAATCTTCTTGACAGGAGGGTGTGGAGGAGGGGGACATGGGGCTGGGATCCCTCAAACTGGGCATGTCTGTGTGCAGAGAGATCCTTGTCTTATTTGACTGGGTGAATAGCTCTATTTTTTAAGCCCACAGCATAAAGGGGGAAGTGCTTAAAGAAAACCAAGTAGCACTATAAAAATCAAGTTATCATATTTATCTTTTTTTTTTTCTCATTCCTTTTTGGGGAAGGGGAACAGAGATGAGCGGGCTCTGTCCACAGAGAAACACTGAAGGGGTTCTTAGGACATGTGCCTGCAATTCTCAGAAGAAGGTGGCAGAGAGTTCAAGGTTTGGGGTAGCTCCTGCTGTATGGATCGAGGGCAGGCCTGGTGAAGTCTAAACTTGTGAGCGGAATGTAATTTACACATCCAGAGGCTCTTGCAAACTTCTGGCTAGCTAGCAAGATCTGCACCTCTCTTTTAGAAAGTCCCTTTTACACCTGGATGTTCCTACCTAAAGCTCTTACTGTTTAGGGGGGCTCAGTGCTTGTGAGGGAGGGCTGAACAAACTCTAGGGGCAAGGTCTGAGGGCAGATCCAATGGTCTCCAGACAATTCTCCCTGCCTCCCTGCACCCATAGATTTGGTCCAGTACTTCTGGAATGGGGAAGATATATTAGGAGTGAGGAGCCCTGCAGCGTTAAAGTAACAGCAAACAGCAGGTAACATAACTCAGGACAAAGGGGCAAGCGGGTTACCACACACCTGGCCGGATAATCTCACCGTTTCCGAAACAGCCCATGTGCTTTCTGCCTCTTGCGCCAGCTCCGGAGCTGTCTGTCCCGCTTAAACACCCCTTCTTTGGCTAGCCCTGAACTAACTGATGCTAGCTGCGTCTTTCCTCTTGGAACCTCCAGCTAAGTCCAGCTAAAATAACAATCACATGCCACTTGATGTCTGCTTGCTCCGTAATTGTTGCATACGTGACAGGCCTGGGCTTCTAAGGGCCTTACCTGGGGAGTCAGAACTACCCTTTATCTTCCTTCAGGTTTCAAACCAAATGTCACTTCTCTAATCTGCACCTTCTGGATATAATCAGGCTGTCTGGTGGCCTAGTGGGTAAGGGGTTGTGCTGCTCATCAGAAAGCAGGTGATTTGAATTCACCAGCTTCACCTTCCTGTGCAATTTACAACCTCTGAAAACACACAGGAGGGTCTGGCTTGAAGACAAGAAATTTTTTAGCTGATCTTTTTAAACCGTGTTTTCCATTTTCTAGTATCTTCTTGTTGAATCATGTATTATCCTAAGAAAGAAGACTGTTTGCCCTCCTTGCCCACCGCTGTGCCCTCGATGCCTAGAACAGTGCTTGACATATGAACAAGGCCAGTGGCCGCTGAGTCAATTCTGACCCATGGTGGCTCTGTGTTTGTCAGAGGAGAACAGTGTTCCACAGGGTTCTCAGGGGCAGATCTTGGAAACTTCATTAAATCTTTCTCTCAGAGCACCCTAGAGTGGACTCCCACCTCCGGCCTTCCAGTTAGCACACAATCGACCCTCACAACATGTATGTTGACTGAACTAATTGAACAACTGAATCCACCCTCCACCCAACATAATCATAGTACACGTTTGTAACATTATTTAAATAAGTGTTGACAACCCCTGAGGAATAGCCAACGAGGGAACAGTGTGGGAAGGGGCCATGGACAGATCCAGGACCAGGATTTGGGTTTCTTGACTCTAGCTTCTGGTTGACCTTGGGCAAGCCCCTAGGGTTCCCTCTGGTTGGATGATACCATCTCTGTGGTCATCTCCAGCCCTCTGTTTTGTTTTGTTTCTCAAAGCACCTCCAGACTTCTGGAGGTGAGAACATTTGGAAGACTCTACTCCTGGCACCGGATGCTCTGGTTTGGCAAAGGGACCTGTTTGGCAGCCAGTGCCCTGAGCACAGGGAAGGTGCTCTGGTTGCCCCGAGGGGCTGGAAGGCTCTTTATGGAGCCACTGGGGCAGGGCATCGTTAGTGAGGAGAGGAAAAGGGAACAAAGAGGAACCTTCCCAATTATTAATAAGGCAGCAACCCCATCCATCTTAATGAGACAGGGAGAGAAAAAAAACCCAGAAGTCAGGCAGCTAGTGCACAATAGGATACAATAGAGACCTTTTTTGAAAGAGGAGAAAAAAAGAGAGAAAGGAAAAAGCCTTGCAGATTAGAAAGCAATTCTAAAATGATCATTTCTGTGCCTCCCTATAAAAAGGTGTCACTCTGCTCTGCAGCCACAGAGCTCTCTGCAGGGCTATGGGGTGGAAGGACACCATTTCTTTTGCTCCTGGGGATTGGAGAAGCATCCACCTCAGCAAGAGCCTTTGCTTTATAGGGGCAGTTTGGCCTATTGAGGACACTAGGAGCCTGGTTTAGTGATACAGGACCTGGGACATTCAATGGATGCTCAAAGTGACTCGTTAACCTTGTGAATGGATGACTCACTTCTCCAAATCCACCCCACCATGGCCACCATGTCTACCAAAGTACCAAATATTTTGTTTCCTTTATTTGTTAGTTGTATGACTTGGGGCAAATTGTTTCTCTTCTCATGCTCAGTTTCTTCAGAACTCACCTACCTCCTATACTTGCTGAGAAGATGATATTGTATGTATGTGTATTAGCTTCCTAAGGTTGCTGTAACAAAATACCACACAATTGGTGGCTTTCTAGTGGAGGATCAATGAAAAAGAGAAAGATTTTCTATGAAGTGGATTGACATGATGACCGCAACAGAGTGGAAGCACAGCAGAAACTGGAAGGAGGCACTCGGAATAGGGCAGGTATTGTTCTGTTGTGTGCAGGATCACTATGAGTCAGATATAGTTTGATAACAGCTAACAACTACACCAACAAAGAACTGAAATGTGTTGTCTCACAGTCTGAGAGGCTAGCAGTCCAGCTTCTCGAAGAGTGTGTTGACCGGGCCCTGAGCTCTCCGTCCACTCTAAGAGGAAATCTTGTCTTCTCTTTACCCGTTTCCAGTAACTCTTGATTTTTTATATAATTTCTATTTACTTTTTAAAAAAAGTATTTGCTTAAACATTTTTAAATGTTCCATTATCATTTGGGTGAAAGATTTTAGAGGAAGTTGCTTTTCTGTTGGTGCGATTTTTCAGATACATCTTCACATAGCCACTTCTCTGTGTCTGTGTCTATTCTCTCCATTCATAGAATAACACATGAAGGAGATTAGAGTCCAGGGCCCACGAGGGCCCACCCTTCTCCTACACATACGAAACCCTTAACTGACCACTTGTCATGGACCCTATTTAGAAACAAGATTGCCTTCGTTGGTACAAAAGGTAGAACTTCAGCTTATCATTATATTTCATCTATAACTACAATTATAACTGTAAACTCAGATTCATTTCTGTCAAGTCAGAACCAACTCAGAGATCACATATAAGTGGACAACACTTAGTAGCTGTGGAGGAAGATGCAGAGTCAGAGGATGAAGAGGAGGAGGATGTGAAACTCTTAAGTACACCTGTCCCTGCAGGTGGTAACAAAGTTCCACAGAAAGAGGTGAAACTTGCCACCGATGAAGAGGATGA
>NW_006399945.1:3692816-3714248 GCF_000299155.1 Elephantulus edwardii
GGACACACTGACAAAGGAGATTAATCAGAACTGGCTTTGACAAGTACTGTGGCAATTGGACAATTAAAGCAAACATTGGGGGGGGCGGGAAAGAAGAACAAACTGGGGATCAGGGTGGAGAAAACTGTGCAACAATGAATGAATGAAAACCCAAAATCTCTGTAAATGTTCATTAAAACTAATAAAATTTAATTAAAAAAACAAACAAACAAAAAAAAAACACCCATCAACTCCACGATTGAAAGGACAAGAATCTTTCAAAAAACAGGAAAGGACTCTCAAAACTCCAAAAGGACCTAGTTCTGTAGAAGATATTAAAGCAAAAATTTGGGGCTGTCAGTTACATGGAAGGAGATTGTATTTCTTCTTCGGAGCTGATTCAACCGTCAGAGAGGTGATGCCTCTGCTCCTTACACACCACACCACCAGAGCTCCCTAATTGTAACCGTGAGGGTCCAAAAAACCAGTTTCTGATTGAAAGACCTAAACCCTATAGGATAAAGTAGCATCTCCATGGGGCTTCCAAGACTGTGAATTTTTATGAAAGCACATTGCCACATTTTTTTTCTCCTATAGAATAGCTAGTGGATTCAAAGTGCTGAACTTTAGGTTTAAAGCTAATTATTATCCTCATATTCATAAAAATATATAGCAGGGACCTCTGGTGGCCTAGTAGCAAGAAGCTGTGCAGCATCCCCAAGGCACACAATTCAAGGCCACCAGCTGCTCCATGGGGGAAGGAGGGACAATCTCCTTCCATGCAATTAATTACCTCTAAAAGCCCACCAGAAAGTCAGCTAGGGGTTGGTTCAGACTCTAGGGTAAACAACAACAACAACAACTATATATACATATATAGTTGTTAATTGCCTTCGAGTTGAGCACAACTTATAGCGACACAACTATTGACATTTATCAAAGTTCATGGAGTTTCCAGAAGCAAGTTGTTTAGGAAGTGGATGCCTCTCCTGCTTCCGGGTATGTATATGTATATAAATGTATGTATACGTATATGCAGTCATCAAAGTGTCTGCCATTAAGTAGTTAATCAGTAGATCTTAACTGAATCATAATTTGAATCTTACACAGTAGCTGAATGAAGGCTACACTTATTATCACTTTATCAAGATAAGATATCAAGTGCTGGCATCTCCCTGAAAGGTAGAGAATTTGTCTTCCTACTTAAGGCTGCCCTGCCAAGCTCAGAGGCCTCGCCCATCCTGGCTCCCTGCCCCTCACACACTTGGTGGTCCCCCACGCTGGTGTCCGGCTGGAAACACTTGCACTGCTGGTCTACTTCTGGTCGATATTTGTCATCTGCAAAGGAGATATGAGGAAAAGACACAGAGGAGCTCCCAGTTGGGTCTGATCAGAATCCTTTAAGGGTGGACATCAAAGAGGGAAAGAAGCTGGCTTCTGGTCATCTCTGCTTAGGTTGAGGATTCCCAGGAATTGTGCTGGTAGGAATGTTGAAATCATTTTGATGTGGGAGGAAAGTGAAGAGAAGGAAGAGGAACTGTTGGTGGGGCTGTTGTTGACAGTTCCCATCAAGGCAGTCCTGACTCACAGCAATCCCCTCTCTGCATTAGAGTATGCCTGCCCTATTGGATTTTCTTGGCTGGATATTTATAGCAGTGGATTACCAGGGGTTTTCCTGTGTGGAGCTTCTGGGTGTGTTCCAATTTTTAGTTAGCAGTCAATTGGGAACCACTTGTGCCAGGGCTATTATTATGTGCCTTCAAATTGATTACAACTCAAAACTACACTGAACGATGAATCCAAACCCTGCTTTATTCTGTACCATCCTCATCATCTCAGATATACTTGAGCCCATCATTACAATCACTATGTCAATCCATCTTATTGAGGTCTTCCTCTCCTTCACTGACCTTCCATTCTTGATGTCCTTTTTCAAGGACTAGCCCCTTCTTAACATGCCCAAAATATATGAGATAAAGTTTCACTAACCTTGCTGCCAAAGAGCACTCTGGTTTCACATTCTCTAAGACAGACCTGTCTGTTCTCCTGGCAGTCCATGAGATAATCAGTACTCTTCCACAAAACCACAACTCAAAGGCATCAAATCTTCTTCTGTCATCCTTAATCATTGTGCAACTTTCAGATACATAGTAAACAATTGAGAAGACCAAGGCTTGGATCAGGTGCACCTTGGTTTTTAAATTCAAATTTCTTTTTAGCACTTCAGAGAGGGCCCTGACAACAGATTTTCTCAGTATGACAGGTTTTTTATTTCCTCACCCTTAGTACCAAGGGTATTGATTGTGGATTCAAGTAAGATGAAATAATTGACAACTTCAATCTTTTCTTCTTCCATCATGATGTTGCCTATAGACCCAAGGGTGAATTTTTGTTTTCTTGCTGGTAGTAGCATGCTAAGCAGACCAGGCCCTTGCCCTACAATGAGGTCTAAGGGAGAAGTCTGGGTGAGAACTGGAGAAGTTTCTACAAAGAACCCTGCTTTTCCTCACAAAGATACTGACATCTGCTTCTCTGCCTGGAGCTTTGCAAGCCTGAGGAGACTTGTGATCAGACCACATGTCCAGACACTCTCTGATGTCGAACCCCCAACTCTATTCTTTCCCTGGTTACTCAATGTCCAGCATTACCTTGGAACACGTACCTCTGGGCCTTTGTGGAAAACACAGGTTCTATCTGTGACACCCAGGGAATTCTCCTCACCCAGGGGAGGCTTTTGCTCTCCTTCCTGTCCTGGGACAGAGTCCAGTCCGAACGGGAAAGGTGTGTTTTGTGCGGCAAGTTATTACAGGATGAATTCCTTCAGCCGGAAAGAGCATCTGCCAAGCGTTCTCCTGCTGTGGTAGATGTACGACCTTACAAGTCTCTCCTGCTGGCAGGGCTGTGATGAATTCCCTCAGGCAGTGCTTGTGCCAATCAGAGTGAGGCCGGAGCATGGCAGGCCCTGAAGTGAACATGCTGTGGGGAGGTGAGCAGGCATGTATCCACCAGTGGCTGACTGTGTGACCTTGAGTAGAATGTTCAACTTCTCTAAATCCATTTCTACCCTTTTCATTCTTATCTGTTCTTTAGTCCCAGAGCTGGACCTAGTGGAAGACTGTCCCGATCTTATCTCTTAGGGAAGGGATGCACCACTCAAGGAATAGACCCTAGGCCTCGGTCTATGATGCCCACGGAGAAGGACAGAGGTGCAACTAAAGCAGATGGAGGAGGTAAGAGGTTTAGAGACTGGAGGGAGAGAATGCAAGACACAGATCAAGTACAGAATCTTACACACAGTAGGAGCTCATTAAGTATTTGGTGATTGATTGATTGTGGGGCCTAAGCATTCTCTCTCCACAGTTCACTTCTGTGTGGTCTGGGAGAAAGACAGAGACCATGACTATACATGCATCCTGCACTGGACAATGGGGGCATTTATCCAGAAAATGTGAGCCATCGCTCATGGCTCCCCCTACCTGCCAAGTCTTTTGCAATAACTACCTGACATTTCAAATGAAGTAGAAGTTTTAAAAACCAATGTCATAGATTCTAGTATCAGAGACTCACATTGTCCCTTACACCCAAGAGAAGATTGAAATTGGAGAAATTTTTTGTCTTATTGTCAAAAGCATTGCATGGTTATTGCTGAAATTTTAGAAAACAAAACAAAGAAAAGCAAAAGGAAGCCAGTTTAAACTCTCCACAGTCTAAATAACTAGAAATTGTTAACATTTCATTGTCTATATCTTCAATTACTTTTTCCTTTTCTAAATGCATTTGCTCTCTTTCCCTTTTTTCCTTTTGGTTAAATTAAAATCTTAGTGTATATGCTTTAATCCTGTACTTTTCATGCACTGTCGACTCACGACTCACATATTCAACCCTTCAGCAAGCATTTCTTTACTGAGTGCTTACCAGGTGTGAGGAACAGACCTACAGGGATTTAGCTAGGAACCAAACTGATAAAGAAACCTTTGCCCTTCTATTAAGGGGATCAAACAATAAAATAAAGGAGTAGAACATACAGTGTGTTTGCTTATAACTATGCAGGAAAGAGGAACAGGCAGTGATAGAGAGGGATCAGTGTGGTTGTAAATAGATAAGGCCTCCGTTAAAGGTGCTGTTTGAGTCAGAATCGACTGATCGACATTCTTCCTTAAGATGCTCCTATTTTCAATATCAGATCTTTGGGTGATTGGGTGGGATCCCTTTCTCAGAAGTATAAAAAAAGTTAAGGCAAAACTCTCACATAGGAAATATCAATAATGCAATTGTTGTTGTTGTTGTTGTTAAGTCCCGTCAAGTCACAGGCGACTCATAGCAACCCTATGAAGAAGAGTGAGTCCTCGACGCTTGGGTGCCTTTCTTCCTCTATGGAAGTGGATGCCACTCCTTCTTCCAAGCTTGTTTTCATCAGGGAGCTCCACCCCATTCTCTGTCCACATTGGGTAGCCAACCATTAATGCATTTGACACATCAGTGTCACAGTGTTCAGCCTCACAGCAACCAAAAGTGACCGCAGTACGGCAACTTGTACACCAGGGCTATACAACCTAGAGGAATGTCTGAACAAAAACAATGAAAGACAGGCCCGAGGGCCGCGGATTAAAAGTCACCCACTTTTGGCTTGGTAACATTGCTTTCTGTCCACTGGGCCAGCTGATTTCTCTCTCTATGTTGATATTATTGCATATTATTAATGCAATTATGAAAAATAAAAATATATTGAAAAATGTGAAATGCTCATAACCAAGCCCAAGGTTTTCTGAATATGAGGGTAAAGTGATCATGGGATAAAAATGGCAGACTTATTCTCCTCCTCTTACCTCCTTATAGTGCTATATATGTCATGTTGTTGTTGTTGTTAAGTGCTGTCGAGTCGCAGGTGACTCATAACGACCCTATGAACGAAGTCCTGGACACCTCCTGTATAACTTTCATCCTTTCTCCAGGTTCATAGGGTTTCTAGAGGCAAACTATTGTGGAAGTGGATGCCACTCCTGCTTCCAAGCTTGTTTTAATCGGGGAGCTCCACTAAACACTGTTCCCCACCATGGGTAGCAGTATTCGCTTCACAGAAACCACGAGTTACCTCTGTACAGCAAGTGGACATACCAGGGTTACACGACCTAGAAGAATGTTTCACCAAAAACAATTAAACCATAATTATATGTCATAGGAATAATAATTTTTAAAAATCCACAGTAGGGTAGTTTTAGTTTTGGTGTTTTCTTTGTTTACCGTGATCTTTGCTGGAGATTATGTTAATAACTAACACTTGCATCGGTTTTTTCGCCTTTCAAAGTTCTTGATGCCTAGAGTTCCCAATGCAGCGTGAGGGGTTAAAGTAAAGGGAACAGGTCTAGAACCTCTCTGGAGTCCTTAGGTAATAGGTTTGACTGTTGACTGATGGTTTGAAGGTTTGACTGTATCCAGAGGCCCCTCAGAGGAAAAGTCTGACAATCTATTTCTGGAAGCTCAGCCATTGAAAGCAGCATCTCCTACTATCTTCTACTCTGACACACTTGGGATCACCCTGAGAATTGGCTTGATGGCAACTGTCTCCACCCCACTTTGGAACCTATCTGATCGAATTCCCTTCATTTCACAGAGATCTGAGACTCAGAGGTGGAAAGATTGCAAAACATTCTTTTTCTACCACAAATTGGCAAACCTTTTAGCCCAGTATTCCTTCCGAGACATGACATGTGAAAGGTGCTTCTCATATGCGCTGACATTATTCTCTTCTGGCAGCCGGGTTGATTTTTTCCTAAGTAAACCTCCAAGTAGTAAAGACTGTTCTGGGGTCAGCCACTGGTACCAAGTAAGGAAGAGAGAAAAGACCGATCGTCATGGAGAAATACCAACTCTTGGTGACCTGTAGGACAGAGTAGAACGGCCCCAGAGGGTTTCTGGAGCTCTAGGACCTGAGGAAAACAGACTTGTCATGTCTTTCTCCCATTGAGAAACAATTTGAACTGTTTGCCTTTTACATTAGTAGTCAAGGGCTATAAGCACTGAGTTACCAGAACTCCTCCAGCCTCAAATTGGAAATAAAAATATTTCCAACTCATTCTCAGAGTGTTGGTTTCTCCCCTTCCCGCTGCACTGGTGAGGCCACTGAAGAGCTGCTAGGGATGGATCTGGGCTCTTCTCTGGACACTGGAAAGCTTTGGGTGCAGCTCTGGGCCCCAGGATGTGGTCTGGTCCTGGTACCTCACTGCCAACTAGCCAACCTTCCTGAGGCTCTGAATATGGACTTTGCCTGATGAGTTCTACTCAGCTCCCAATGGAGGAAAGCCAGTCATTTGGCAAAAATCAGCTCAGTTGCCGCCATTGTTCAAAGAGGCAAAGCTGAATGGACTGAGGGGACTAATGTATTCTATTATGCCCCGGGAAGCTGGCCTCTGCGGGTTGGGGAGAGGGCTGCATTCCACAGGCCCTTCCTGCCCCCAGCACTCTACTATCCAGGCATGCAGGCCCCCAGCCCCAGAGTGCCCTATCTGTACCTTACGTCTCAGGAGATACCCCTGAAAACCACCTGTGACACCTCACACAGAGCCCCTGTGTGGGTGGAAACGGTGCTTTAGGAATGGCACGTGGGGGTAATGGATATGGACATCTGGGAGCGGCAGCAGCAAGCTGGCCTTCTCCTTTGTGCCCAGGCACATCTCACTCTAATTGCTCCCCGTCCCTGGCTCTGCAGGGCACATTTATCAAATGCATCACATACATCCCAAGCCTGCTCTCTGCAGCCCACTCCCCATCAGGAGCATTTCTCCTCCAGAGGACAAGGTGGGGTCATGGGATTAGTTTTGCTTTCCCTACAGCTCTCATGTTCCAGGATCTGTTATGTTCAAACCCAGAGAAATATGATGTGTGAAAGATAAGAGGGAGATGGGTTTGGACACCGAGCGCCTGCACTTACGTATTTATCATAGAAGTCCTTTCAAGAACAAAGCAGGAGGTTGTCCTGGGCTTTGCAAAACTAAGTCTCCATCCAAGATTTCCCTTCACCTTGGAGAGGCTGAGGGTAACCAAGCCAGGGGAGGAAAGTGGAGAGGCAGGGAGGGTGCGGCCTGCTGGCTTAGGTGTCTATCCTAAAAAGACAGAGGTTTGGAAGTGTGACTCCCCTGGCTGCATGAGTTGGTGAGCTCATTCCTCACAGTGCTGTCACACCTTTTATAGATATTAGCATCTGAATCCATTTCTACTGCCCTGCCCCATGTGTACCCCACTCCCCCCAACTCTCCTGGTCTGTTATAAGTATTTCTTTTCTTTGACAGCAAATATCGGACTTTTGGAGGAAATATCAGAAGACTGGGAACCTGCTTGTTTAAGATAGCTTGGTTCAGTTAGAAAGGAGGGAGTGGAGGAGATGGTGAGGGAGAAAGAGAGAGAAAGAAGGAGAGAGGGACAGACAGCTAGTGAACAAGAGCGCTGTCTATCCAGAATCAGTCCTGAAGGGTATGTGACTAGGACGTAGTGGGTGTGGGATAGATTCCTGGTAGACTGTTTTAAGGCCAGGTATCTAATAAATATTTGTTGCTCTCTCTTGGTTGCTAGACAGTGGGTGAACCAATGAATCCCCTAAAATAAAGCACGTTGTTCTTATTAGCAGAGACATCTCCTCAGCCCCCAGCTCTTCTCCACCTCTACCATCTCTGTTTGCATGCACAGCCTCTGTTGTCTCAGACTTAGGAAATGCATTTTACATGTCTCCTTCTTCCCACGTGACCTGCTCAGAGCTGGGCACATGGTTGCATTTACCTCCCAGGGATAGCTGGGCTCACATACACACCACAGCTGGCCTGGGACATCTCCACAATCAGCTCCTGACTGACTGGGAGGAGTTTTCACTGGCTACATTTTGGAAGTACATTTCCAGATAGCACATTTTAGTCTGTTTTAGTCTGGAGGTTCCAATGTTTACTATCATAGTTGTGCGTGTGGTGAACTGGTTTCATACTTGTAAGCGGAGAATTCTACAGCCAGATAACCAGTTTCCCCTGGGCACTGATCAATAAAACTCACCCAATGCAGAGAATACCAGCCATGGGCAAAAGTGATACTAGGAAAAAGAAAGGATGGAATTAAAATCTGATGTGAAAACTTTGCTACTTGTGGGGTGGCAATAAATATCCTTGGAAATAAAACAAAAAAGCTGGAAATTTGGGAGAGGTAAGATCAGGCAAGATGTAGGGAATTTCATCTTCCAGAAAGAAAATGTTATTCTTCTATCCAGGTGTCAATGACAATGGCAATAAAAGAAAACGTCAGTGATGGTGATAAAGGATTATGTGGCCATTTAGGAAGCAGCTGAGTATGTATTTATGGACCTAAATGGCTGGAAAGCCCTTCACACCCAAGAAGCTAATGTAGAACTTGGAAAGCGCTCGGAGGCTGAGTGGCTACTTGGGAAGTTGTTATTTATGGTGCTTTATACTGCGTATTAAGCAATTTGCTGGTCTAGACTACACTTAAAAATAAAGATCAAAAGGTTTTGATGGACGGATTATGCTTTTCTAGGGGGCAAGTGTGGCTTCCTTTACAGTGTTAGAAGGATTTCATAAAAGGTAATGTTCATATAGTGACAGATATTAAATATGATAGAGTGTGAAACTGCTGGAAGATTGCAGGAGCCTCCAGATATCCAGCTGCTTAGGTTACTGATCTGTGGAAGAAAGAGAGGCCTGTGTGCCTCCTGGCTGCCGCAGCCAGCCTCAGAGGGGCCTAGGAGCATGGCTCATTGCTGGGAGGGATGCTGCTGCTTTGTGACACCCCTTCAGTGCCTGCTTCTGTAGAAAATTTAGTTGCTATTGATTCTGTCTGCCCGAGAACATGATTTCACTTTGTAAAGACATGTTTGAATGCCATATTCTTGGGCTGGTTAATGAAACACTCTGTGTGACTCAATTTCTTCTGCTAAAAAGTGGAGAGCTCCCTTGCAGTGCAGTGTGGTTGCTGGTGTACCTGCAATCCAGGCACATTGAGAAATGGGTTCTTCTGCTGCTGAAAGAGAGGAAGATTCTCAGCAAGATAGATCAGTACAATGACTGCAACAATAGGCTTGAGGGTATCAAACATCGTGAAGATGGAGAAGGACAGGGCAAGCTTCAGATCTGTTGTTTCTAGGGTTGCTGTAAGCCATAGACAAAGCCATGGCACCTAACAACCACCACCACCACAAGTTTTGAAGCAAGAGAAAAAGATACAAGCTTCCAGGCACATAGAGGAGTCTCTGAGGATGGTGCTGTTCCATCTTCAATTTACATAGGCCTTTACACAAGATGGCTAGGGCCTTCGAGCCCACTGTGACTCATAGCCACCCCATGAAAAACAAATCTGAACTTGTCCTGTCCTGCACCGTCCCCACAATCTCAGATATGCTTGAGCCTATTGACACAGTGGTGTCAATCCATCTCTTTGAGGGTCTTCTTTTCTTTTTCTGACTTTCTATCTTTACAGCAAAGTATCTCCCCCGCCCCCCCCTCCACATGGTCCGGCCCCTTCTGAAAATGTGGCCAAAGTATGTGAAATAAAATTGCGTCATCCTTGCCTCTGAAGAGGACTCCCATGCACCTTCCATCAAGACAGCTTTGTTTGTTGTTTGGGCCCTCCATAGTGTATTTAATACCAACTTGCAGTTCCAAAGCATTGGTTCTTCTATCATCAGATACATAAGAAGCAACTGAAAATTCCATGGCTTAAATCAGGTGCACCTTGATCTTTAAAATTACATCCTTGCTCTTTAGAACTTTGGTGAGGTCCTTTACAGTAGATGTCTCCAAAGCAACACAACTTTTGAATTCTTGGCTATTGCTACCATAGGTTTTGATTGTAGGTCTAAGTAAAAGAAAATCGTTGACAACTTCAACTTTTTCTCCATTTATCATGATATTTAAAATAACCTTGGAAGCAGGAGTGGCATCCACTTCCAAAATAGCTTACCTCCGGAAACTCTATAAACTTGGAGAAATGAGGAAAGTTAGACAAGTGTTCAGGTCTTTCATTTAGAGGGTCACTATGAGTTGTCTACAACTGGGCGGCACTTAACAACAACAACAATGAGCGAGCTCAGTTGGCCTAGAGGATAGAAAGTTTTGCTACCAAGCCAAAGGTGGGTGATTTTAATCTGTGGCCCTAAGGCCTGATTTTAATTGTTTTTGGTCAAACATTATTCTAAGTGGTAACTCATGGTTGCTGTGATACGAAACACTGTGACACTGATGTGTCAAATGCAATAAAGGACAGTGTTTGGTGGAGCTCCCCGATTAAAACAGGCTTGGAAGCAGAAGTGGCCTCCACTTCCGAAATATCTTGCCTCTGGAAACTCTATGAACTTGGAGAAACGACCAAAGTTATACAAGTGTTCAGGTCTTTCATTCATAGGGTCGCTATGAGTCGTCTGTGATTCAAGGCACTTAACAACATCATGATATTGGGAGCTCTGGTGGCCTAGTGGCAAGAAGCTGCACTGCAATCCCAAAGCCACGTGGCTAAAATTCATCACCTGCTCTATGGGAGAAGGATGAGTGATCTTTCCCTGCTGTAGGATCAGCTTTGGGTTGGTTCTGACTCGACGGTATGTACAACAACAATCGTAATATTTCCTATTTGCCTGGTGGTGAGAAGTTTTGTTTTCTTGATATTGAGATATAATCCATACTGAGGCCTGTAGTTTTTGATCTAATGTAGTAAGTACTTCAAGTCTTCTTTTCTTTCTGCAAGCTAAATTATGTCATCTGCATAACAGAGGTTACTTATGAGTCTTCCTCTAATCCTAATGCCACATTCTCCTTCCTTCATTCCAGCTTTTTGAATGACTTGCTCAGTAGACAGATTGAGGTGTGTGAAGAAAGGATACAGCCCTGACGCACACATTTTCTGACTTTACACGGTGCATTATTCTCTCTTGTTCTGTTTGGACAACTGCTTCTTGCTCTATACATAGGTTTCTCATGAGCACAATCATATGCTCTGGGATTCCCATTCTTTCCATTGTTATTCTTAATTTTTCATGATCTCTACAACCAAATGCCTTTGCATAATCAATAAAATATAAGTAAACATCTTTCCTAGTATTCTCCTCTTTCAGTCAAGATCCATCTGACATCAGCAATAACATTCCTTGTTCCATGACTTCTATAGAATCCAGTTTGAATTTCTGGCAGTTCCCCGTTGATGTACTAAATAATCTTCAGATTATTGAGATTTAGCTATGGATCTTGTTAAAACTAAATTCTGATAGTGGAGGTCTGGGGTGGGGCTTGAGATGCTGCAATGTCTGTCAAGCTCCTGGAAGAGGGGATTACTGCTGGACTTGGGGACCACATCGGGCAGCCTTCCAGGACACAGTAAGAACTAGAGCTGTTGGCCTTCAGACTTCCTGTTAGCTATGAGTATCCCTGAACTATATAGATCTGTATTAGATTTGGTTTTAGCTCTAAGAAACAAAAAAGTAAAATAATTTTGTTTTTGAATAAGTGAAAGAAAAACACTGTAGGTATCATCTGACAAGAAGTCCTATGGTGCTGATGCAGGGCTGGACCAGGGATCCAGGCTCTTTTCACCTCTCTGTTCCACCCTCTCAGGTGCTGGCATTCATCCTCATACTTGCAGTCTCATGGCTTTGAGACAGATACTGAAAAGAAGAGGCCTTTTCATATTACAGGCACCCCTTGCTTTATTTCGCTCCATTCTCCTGTGGCTCGTAGATAATTGCATTTTTTTATTTTTTACAAATGGAAAGCTTGTGGCAGCTTTGCTTCCAGCAAGTGTATTTGTGTTGATTTCCCACCAGCATATGCTTGCTTTGTGTCTCTGTATCACAGTTTGGTAATTTTCACAATATTTCAAACTTCTTCGTGATGTTATTACACATTTAACAGACTCCAGTATGGTGACAACATAACTTATATGTGATCTGGGACACACGGAAACATCCCTGTGATGCACTTGACTGTGAAATTCATTTACTGTGGTGGTCTTGAACTGAACCAGCCGTACTCTGAGTTCTGCCTGTATCACATCTGGATTCAGGTAGGGAAGAGGAAGGAAGAGTCAAATACTTTTTTAAAAGAGTCATCCATAGTTACTTTTCTAGTTACTTCTCATGGATCTTAGCAGGTCACGGACCAACCTTGAGAAAGTTGTTCATTCTTTGCTCATTTGCTAATTGTTTGACTCTTAGAGGGCAGGCACCAGACTAAAGAACAGAAGAGATGTAGTTTCTATACTGCATAGAAACTCCAGTGAAACCCAAGCATGCAAAGAGTGAGGAGAGGTGCTGTGACATCCTTTGTGGTTGGAAGTGCAGAGAGGACCACCCAGACCACTTCTCTCGGGGCTCTCGGGAGACTGATCAGAAAAGGGAGGATGGCAGGCAAAGTGTTGGGACATGACCTGAGAAAAGAACCCAGGCTGAGAGGGCAATGTGAGCTCAAGCAGAGTGCACTGTGGAGGCTTCACACCCCTTTTCCACCTGATATCCAGCTGGCTCTCACTTACAGGGCTGCACAGGAGGGTGTGTCAACATGTGTCCAGCAATGCCTAAGAACAAGTACCTCTGGACCTCTGCAGAGAATAGAGTTGCTCTCTGTGCCACCCAGGGAACCATTCATACCCTAGAGTTGTTGCTGTTGATTCCCTTTGAGTTGAGCATAACCCATTGCAATCCTATGGAAAAAAAAGGCCTGAAGCCTTTTTATAACTATTGACATTTATCAAAATTCATAGAGTTTCCGGAGGTATGCTGTTTAGGAAGTGGATTCCACTCCTGCCACCCTATTGTCTGATATCCATCCCATACACTTCCTCCCTTCATTGACTTGGTACCACAAAGCTCTCCTTTCTCTCTTTCATTGACATATGTTGCTCCCTCTTATATGGCTCATAGTCTTTTCTCCTTCAGAGTCCACTCCTGAGTATCCACATGATGGCAGGTTAGCCATACACCATTCATTGCCTGAACAGAGCACTATGGTTCCCTCTAGAACCCTCCGGGCCCTGGCACCTCTCCTTGAAGCAGTGCTATCTCTTGCTGGACACCTAATACTCCAACCTCCTTTTCCTCCATGCCCAGTCACCACAGTAAGACGTTTCAGTGGTTTGCTTCAATCTATAGACCTAGATCCCTAATTCTCTTATAAATAAAGCCATCTTTCTTTTCTAGCTGCCCTCTTAGGAGGGATCAGTAAGTGAATCACAATAAGATGTTAATGGCTGAGAAGAAAAAACCTGTAAAACGAAACTTAAAAGATCAAGCTACTTGCTCTTATAGACTGGGGGAGCTCCCAAACTTAATGTCCTGGCTCAGCTTTCAGCCCAAATGTTGGAAGGCATCTAATCGGAGCAGTAAAATCAAGGAGTTACAAATGAATGAAATGAGATGCAATATTGTTCAAAATGGGTGACCTGGAGGACATTATGCTGAGTGAAATGTCTCAGTCACAAAAGGACAAATACTGCATAGTGCCACTGTTGTAGAACAGACTGACACCAGGGTTGGAGGGAGACTGAAAAAAATTGGATAAATTATGTATACTGATTTGAAACAAATGAAGGAGAGAACAGTTTAAAAATTAAAACAGACATTCAAGGGGGGGGGAAAGAATAAACTGGGGAGGAGAGTAGAGAAAACAGTGCAACAATGAATGAATGAAAACCCAAAATCTCTGTAAATGTTCATTAAAACGAATAAAATTTAATAATAATAAAAAAGAAGACAAAGATTCTTCTTACAAAAAAAAGTGATATATGATTGGATATTATGGTTATGACAGGAGTCCAGAATGAAGGTTGCATAGTGGAGTGTACTGGGCGGGGGGAAATTGTATACCAATCAAAGAATTTTTGTTTCACTTTTCAAAGAGAAGAGCAAACTCAGGGGAAGGGGTGAGTAGGGAGAAAAATACAGCAATGGAAATCCAAAATCTCTGTAAACTTTCATTAAAATTAATAAAATAAAAATTAAAGTTAAAAAACCCCAGTGAAATGAGATCAAAAGGCAATGTTTGTCCAAGTAGAAAGCTCAGAAGACAGGAAGCAATATAAAAGAAGGATGAATGGAATTGTTAAACACTAGGTGGAAGTGGAAAGAGTGGTGTTCCATTGTGGGAAATGAAATCAATGTCATAAACAAAATGTGCATGAATTGTTAAATGGTACCTAAATCATAATATAAAGTTACAAATGAAATAAATATACTCCAGTTACTGTTGATTTAATAACATTTAAATACTTTTGCCAATTTCAATTTGTTTCTACACATTTATTTAAAGAATCACCAAATCCTATTGACTACTTATCTAAGACTTAGAATTGAATGTAAAAGAAGCATTTCAAGGACCTAGAAAAATGAAACTTTGATGTAAGTCTACATACACACACACACACACACACACACCCTGCCAAAGACTTCTCCAAGTTTCTTTCTCCAGGGACCAGCATTTCTAGAAAGCAGTTGGGTCTACTAGAACACTCATATGATTTAGACTACCAAAGTTTATGTTCCTGACCTTATTCATTCTCACATCCAAGCACTTTGCTGCCTAGTGGATGTTCTACCAATTTGACCCTCAATATTGTCCAAAAGGGACTAGAACAGCCCATTAACAGAGAACTACCTGAAGTACAGGCTGGGTTTACAAGAGGCTGTGGTACTATCTTGGCTGAAAGCAGAGAGTCCCAGAGGAATTTATATCTGTGCTTCATTGACTATGCAAAGGCATTTGACTGTGTGGATCACAACAAACTGTCGCTGACTCTGAGAAGAATGGGAATCCCAGAACATTTGATTGTGCTTATGCAAAACCTATACTTGGACCAGGAGGCAGTGGTCAGAACAGAGCAAGGAAACACTGCATGGTTCAAAATTTGGAAGGGTATATGCCAGGGATATAGGAAACATCCTATATCCACACCTTTTATCCTGGGGGCTGGGCTCTATGAGGAGAAGTGTGGCATTAGAATTGGGGGAAGACTCATCAACAATCTGCATTATGCAGGTGAAAAAACCCTGCTTGCCGAAACTGAGGAGGACCTGAAGTGCTTGCTGCAGAAGGTCAAAGACTATAGCCTTAAATATGGTTTGATGTTCAACATCAAGAAAACAAAGATTCTTACCACTGGGCCTCTGGGCAGCATCATGATAGATAGTGAAGAGATTGAGGTTGTTACCAGCTTCAGTTTGTTTGGCTGCACAATCAACACACTTGGCACCGGCAGACAGGAAATTAAAAAGCGGATTGCATTGGGAAAATCTGCTGTCAGAGACCTTTCCAAAGCACTTAAGAACAACAATGTCAGTCTGGAGACTAAGGTGCGCCTGATCCAGGCAATAGTCTTTGCAATTACGTGCTATGCATTGGAAAGCTGGGCAATGACTAGGGATGACAGAAGGAGAATTGATGCGTTTGAGCTGTGGTGCTGGAGAAGAGTAATTAATATATATCATGGACTGCTAGAACAAACAGATGTAAGTCTATATACACATAGAGGATGAGACCAGGCTGCTCCTTGGAGGCAAGGATTCTGAGGCTTCGTCTGACATACTTTGGACATGTTGCAAAGTGGGACCGTCCTTGGAGAGGGATGTCATGTTTGGGAGGGTAGACAAGAGAAGACATCTCGATGAGATGGATTGATTCAGTGACTGGGTTATGGGTGTCGATGTGTCAGATACAGTAAGATTGGCACCGGATAGAGCAGGGTTTAGGGCCCTATGTTGCTATAAGTCGCAGGTGACTTGAGGACATATAACACCAAAAACATAGCAGTTGTCCTCTGTAAAAAGGGAGACATGAATTACTCTGAAGTACAACTATGATGATGTGTGTCAAATACAAATGGAAAAAGGCAGCTTGATGGTGCAATGGTGCAAAGGTTAATTGCAATGGTGCAATTAGCTCAGCTGCTAATTGAGATGCTGGAGGTTGGAACTCACCAAAGGGAGCTCTGGTGGTACAGTCCCTAGGGCTGCAAAAGCTGTTAACAAAGGCCACACAACTCTCTTGTTCAAATCCACCAGGGGTGCCACTGGAAAAAGATTGGCAGTCTAATCCTATAAGATTTACAACCTCAGAAACCATTGGAGGTTTGCTCTGAGTTAAAATTAATTTCATAGCAGTAGGTTTGAGAATTGACACAAAAAAATTTTAGGAAACAGCATATGGTCAAGAGGCAATGATGACGAAGGAGGAAGCTTAAGCTGCTCTGAAGGAATTGGCAAAATATAAAGCCTCAGGAATTGATGAAATACCAGTTGACATATTTCAACAAATAGATGCCGCCCTGGATGTGCTCACCAGCTTGTGCTAAGAAATCTGGAGAACAATTAAACTGGACAACTGACTGGAAGAGATCCATATTTATTCCCATTCCCAAAAAAAGGTGATCAAATAGAGTGTGGAAATTATTGAGCAATTTCACATGTAGGCAATATCCTGCTGAATATTATCTAAAAATGACTGAAGTAGTACTTTAACAGAGAACTACAAGCTGGATTTAGATGAGGCCGTGTCACTAGGGACATCATTACCAATGTGTAGATGGATCTTGCTTAAAAGCAGAGAGTATGCAAAGGTATTTGACAGCAAATTGTGACTAACATTGAGAAGAATGGGAGTCCCACAACATTTGATTGTGTTTATGCGAAACCTGTACTTAGACCAGGAAGCAGTCATCAGAACAGAGCGAGGAAACACTACATGGTTAAAAATCAAGAATGGTGTGTGTCAAGGATGCATTCTTTCTCAATATTTCAAGCTATATGCAGAACAGATCATTCAGGAGGCTGGACTTTATGAGGAGGAATGTGGCATCAGAATTTGAGGAAGACTCATCAACAAACTGCATTATGCAGATGAAACAAACTTTGCTTGCTGAAACTGAGAAGGGCCTGAAGCATTCGCTGCAGAGTGTCAAGGACTGTAGTGTGGAAAGAAGATTGACGCTCAAAATCAAGAAAAAGAAGATTCTTACCACTGGGCCAATTGGCAGCATCATGATAGATTGAGATGGTTAACAATTTCAGCTTTCTTAGTTCCACAATCAACACTCAGGACCAGTCAACACCAGCCATCAGGAAATCAAAAGATGAAATGCATTAGAAAAGTCTGCTGTCAGGGATCTCTCTAAAGTGCCGAATAGCAATGATGTCAGTCTAAAGACTAAGATGTGTCTGATCCAGGCTACGGTCTTCTCAATTCTTGCTTTGCAAACAGAAGGCTGGACAATGACTAAGGATGACAGAAGAATTGGTGCCTTCATGGTGATAGAGAAGAGTATTGAACTGCTAAGAGAATAAACAGGTGTCTTGGAGAGAGTGAAACCAGATTGCTCCTTGGAGTCAAGGAATTTGAAACTCCATCTGACATAGTTTGGGCATGTTGCTAGGAGGGACCAGTCCTTGGAGAAAGACATTATGCTTGGAAGGGTGGAGGGTCATTGCAGGATAGGAAGACCCTTGATGAGATGGACTGATGCAGTGACTGAGGTAATGGGGAAGGTATGTGGGAGACAGTGAGACTGTCTCAGGATAGGACAGGGTTCAGAGCTATTGTGCATAGGCGCAGTATGAGTAGCAGTGGGCTAAAAGACACATAACAACAACATGGGGAAAGATCTGGCCATCTGCTCCTATAATGGTAACAGTCCAGAAAATCCTATCGAGGAGTTCTACTCTGTCACATGGGGTTACTAGGCATGAGAATTGACTTGATGACACCTAACAAGTGCTTTGCCCTAGAGGAGTTGTAACTTCCTGGTGGTGGATGAGTGAGTCATTTCAGTCAGACAGAGAAAGGCTGCTCCCAGGGCTTGGCTGGTGGAGCCATGGAGGTGAACACAGTCACTGTGGATGAGGACAGAGACCTGCAGAGGAGACCTGCAGAGAAGGTCAAGACTATCCTGAAGGGGAGGAGTGTGATGAAGGCTACTCCCCCACACCTCCTCCAGGCACTTCATTTATATTCCAGCTGCTCTAGGCGCAAACTGAGAGCAAGGTCGAGGTCTGGTTAGATAAATAAGCACAGGGCTCCTTGGGGAATGGACTTGAGAGTGGGCCTGCCCCTCCCCACACACCCAGCAGATTTATGGGCCTGCAGACATTGAGATTATACCACTTCACTTTCGCTTCCTGAAGCCCCATTTCTGCTGGGAGGCTGACCTTGCTCTGACTCATGGTGACCTGATGTGTGTCAGAGTAGAGCTGTGCTCCATGAAGTTGTAAACGACTGGGTTGTTCCAGAATTAGATTGCCAGGCCTTTCTTCTGAAGTACAGCTGGGTGAGCCTTTCCATTAGCAGCTTAGGCTCTTCATTCTTTTCAACACTTGGGAACTTCTTCTAGGTGTCAGCCATTTTCAGTGTATTTTTGTTCATTTTTGGTTTTGTTTTTACATAGGCTTGAACCTGGAGTCCAAGCAGGATGGACTTAAGGGAAGTTCTTCTGTCTTCCCAGATTGAACATTACATCCACAAGCCCTCCGTTTAAGCAAGCCATAAGTGAGATGCAGCTCTGCTTGAGATGGAGAGGTAGTTATTGTGCTCATCTTCCTCCCATGGAACAGCTGGTGGATTTGAACTGTGTGCCTTCGGGGTTGCAGCACAGCTCCTTACCACACTGGGCCAACAGAACTCCCTAGAATGGAGAGGAGAAAATACAAATATCCCACAACGTTTATTTCTTTGTATAAGGAACTTGATGATAAATTGTTTTTAGAATTCAGACCTAGAAAAGATTTTCCTTTCTTTAAATCAAAAAGTACTATGTGAGTCATTCATGCTCACTGATTTCCTTGGTTCACAGAAAACTCAGGGAAATGAACAAACAACTGCCTACTAAGGATTTAATATGTCTGCATTCATCTACTACAAATTTATGCGTTTATTGGGACAACACTCATTATGAACTTGGCATTGTGCTAGATGCTGGGAATGTAGTAATGTTGCTGTTATGTGCTGCTGAATTGGAATCCACTCACAGCTGACCCTTCAATGGGTTTTCAGAGGCTGTACATTTCTTGAGAGGTGAATGCTTATTTTTCTCTCTTGGAGTGGCTAGTGAATTTGAACTCCCTACCATTTGGTTGATAGTGCAACTCTTTACTCACTAGGCCACCAGATCTCCCTAAGAATGCAGGGATAAATGAGAGAGAGAAAAAATAATAAGGCGATATATTGGCCCTTTAAGAATTTAGAGTGCTGTAAAGGTAAAAAAGTCAGCAGTAATAAAAGAGACACACACAGGTGCTATAATGAAGAGAACATGAAATGCTCTAAGCAGAAGCAGGGGAGAGGTCTAAATCAAAGCAGGATAGAGGAAGGGTGGTTGAGAGAAGTTCACACAAGTCTTCAGGGCAGAGACATCCTAGCACGATGTGTAGTTGGGATATCACATAAAATGCAGGTTACCTAGTTAAATTTGAATTCCCAATGAGAAACTCCACCAGACAATTTTTAGTATAAATATGTCCCATGGCACTTTGAGATATATTCTCTCTCTCTCTTTCATATGTTTATCTGAAATTTCAATTTAAATAGGTATCCTATACTAGCAGTCAGAAATTGGGAAATGTATTTCATTGGGCAAGTCCACTGTCAATGACCTCTCCAAAATTCTGTAGAGAAATGATGTCAGTTTGAAGACTAAGGTGCACCTCATTCAGGCCATAGTCTTTCAGTCATCTGCTTTGCCTCAAGAGCTGGACAATGAATAAGGATGACAGAAGAAGAATCAATGCCTTGAGTTCTGGTGTTGGAGTAGGGTACTGATATTCCATGGACTGCCAGAAGAACAAATAGATATATCTTGGGAAAAGTGCAGTCAGAATGCTCCTTGGAGGCAAAGATGGCAAAGATTTGTCTTTCGAACTTTGGACATGTAGCCAGGTGAGGCTATTCTTTGAAAAGGGACATCATGCTTGGAAAAATGGAGGATCAGCAAAGGGGAGAAAGACTACGAATGGAATGGATTAACACAATGACTTCAGCAATGGGCTCCAGGTTGTCAGAGATGATGAGGATGGCACAGCACAAGGCAGAGTTTAGATTAGCTGTTTATTGGGTCACTATAAGTCATACTTAATGGCACCTAACGACAATAACATACCTATTTAAATAGTTATAGGTATATACTTGCTCACTCTATTAACCCAAAGAGTAGCGGCTTTCCAGGTGTGCAAAAATGACTGAGGGTAATACAGATAATGAAAATGGTATATACAAACAGCAAAAGATATGCAGCAAGAAGTTGAATTGGTCAAGTGCAAGAATTACTGGAGGCTGGCAGGGAGCTCTGGTGGTATAATCTGTAGAGAGATGCACTGCTAACCCAAAGGCTTCTCTGGCAGTTCAAATCCATCAGCAGCTCCATGAGACAAAGATGGGCAGTCTCCTCCTGTGCAACTTACAGCCTTGGAAATCTGCAGGAGGGTCAGCTGTGAATCAGAACTGACTTGAAGACAAGAGAGGAGGAGAGAGAATTGGAGAGAGAAGGGGAGAGAAAGATAAGAGGAGAGAGAAGGAGGAGAAGGAGGAGGAAGAAGAAGAAGGAGAAGGAGGAGAAAGAGATGGAGGAGACTGGGTAGGGATAGGGAAGGAGGGAATATGAGGTCGAAGAGCCTTTTAAGGACAAGATCTTGATGTTTTGCTGAGGAGTTTAGACTTTTTCCTATGACTAATCAGAAAGTGATAGTTTTAATCAAAGTAATGGCATATTAGACATTTTTTTCTTTTTAAAAGTTTTTTTTTTTAAATAAGCCATTTATATTCAGTTCCCTCAGATTCATTCCGGAAGCAGCTGGCATATACAGTGTACGATTTCTATATATATAAATCAATTAATGTATTCATAAATGAGTAAAAATTGTCTAACCCAGTTCAACAAAAGTCTTGTGTGGAGAGCAAGTGGGTCACCTGTCTGAGCAGTTCAAACCTATGAAGGATTGACTAATTTCGACATTAATCTAGAGTGGTCTGAAGGGTAGAAATTTCAGGCAAGCCAAGTTTATCTTTAAGAAAGGAAGAATATTCTAGTTGAGTTTTT
This sequence comes from Elephantulus edwardii, assembly GCF_000299155.1. Taxonomy (NCBI): domain Eukaryota; kingdom Metazoa; phylum Chordata; class Mammalia; order Macroscelidea; family Macroscelididae; genus Elephantulus; species Elephantulus edwardii. The sequence goes on from NW_006399945.1 coordinate 3,713,844, forward strand.
GCAAAGAAATGAAAGTGCTTCAAGGATAGGTGGATGGTTAGACAATACCCATCAGGAATGTGGTCCAAGACCAAAGACCATTTGCAGAGGCAGAAGGCAATATGGAATTTGCTTCCAAATCCCTGTTGTTATGATTCTCTCTGGACATTCGCAAACTCCAGATTGTAGATTAGGACAATTATTTGAAAAGTCCAAGTAATCCATGTTCTCAAGGTGGATCATGGACCTAGGACTAAAACCAAGGACTAAAAAATTCATTACAGAAAAGCTAGGAACGACACGAGAAGTCCTAATCCACAACATAAACAGTCATCCCAGTATCCTGGAAAACCTACAACCAGGAGAAGACAACATAGATGAATGGGATCTTCTAAGACTCAAATCCCTATGCACATCCAAAAACTT
>NW_006399945.1:3715509-3724724 GCF_000299155.1 Elephantulus edwardii
CAGACATTCGGATCGCAGGGAAGAAGAACAAATTGGGGAGGAGGGTGGAGAGAATGGTGCGGCAATGAAGGAGTGAAAGCCCAGAATCCCTGTGAATGTTCATTGAAACTAATAAAATTTAATAATAATAATAATAAAAAAAAAAGAAAAGTCCAAGTAATCCATGTTCAACAGAAAAGGAGAACCAATGGCATTCTGGGAATTATGTGTGTACCTGAAAAGAGTCTGGAATGGTAAGAGGCGTATTCTGGGGAGAATATTCCTTATAATGGCATGAGTACATGAAATACCATTTTACACTTTCAGACTTTCTGTGTATTATCTTCCCACTCCTCCTCATCTCTCATTGCCTTTGAGCGGATCCTAAGTCATGGTAACTCTATTTGGAATATAAAGCATATTTTTAATGGAGATGTGCTCCATATGTTTTCATGGTTGTGATTCTTTAGAAACCTTGCCAGGCCTTTCTTCTGAGGCTGCTGAGTGGGTCCTACAACCAATTTTTCAGTTAGTTGAGCAGTTAACTGTGTCACTGAGACACCCCAATATTCTATTAGTCACTACCATTGGGTCACTTCTGATTCATACTGACCATTCATCAAGTTTCTAAGGCAGTAAAGAGACTGCCCGTCTTTCTCCTATGAAGTGCCTGGTGGATTTGAACTGTCAAGTAGCTTGATATGTTATGCATTGCACTACCAGGGCTCCTTCATATTTTATTAGATGCTGGGAAAATGAGATGCACCTAATTTGATTAGATGCTACACATTTCATGATGCAGTAGGGAAGGTTTTAATAGGTGTTTTACAGCTGAAAACTTAGAAGAGTGAAGGAGTATTTCCAGCATGTCACCCTGTCCACCAGGTGAGGCATCAAGGCCACAGTGACACTTTCTGACTCGGAAATAGAAGGCTTTTCTCCTTACTGCCTTAGACCCCACACCACCCAGTCATGAGCAGGAAGTCTCTCCTGCCCTGCCATTCTTTTCCTTGCCTGCATGACAGAGGGGTGTTCATATTATTCCTCAACAATATGAAAACAGGGAGCAGAACAGGAGGAATAGGCTGGGAAAGCTTCCCCCTCTGCAGGTTCTCCAAGAAAAGGTAAAACAGAGCTCTGTGTGTGGGAAGAGGCCACCAGGTAGGCACCTGGGAGGCCGCTCAGTGACTGCTTGGCCTGATAGCTCAGAGAGAGAACAACAGAGACTGAAGAATGCTGCTTCTATGAGGCAACAGGGAGCACACCTCCAATTTTCATGTATGGGCATCGGCAGTGGAGGAAAATCAGAACCTTTCTGAAGCAGAAAACACAAGTTTAAAGTTGTATTTTGCTTCTTCCTACGCATTCAAACCGTTTGGGTAGGAGGAGAGATTTGTCTCCTGGTGTACATCTCTTACACGTGTTGCTGGGACCTCTGTTGTGTTCATATCAAGTTTAAAGAACTTGCTGTCTTCTAAGACTTTCTTCTATACCTCACACATGCACACACATACCTCACTGGAGTTCTAACAAGATGGAAAAAAGACAAATTAATGTGTACAACTGCAATATAAAAGCTCAAGGCAGTTTTGCCTGCATGGCCCATGAAACTGACTGGCAGTGCTCTGAGACCTCAAAGTGTAAGTTAAACTCTCCTGGTGGAATCTGGGATTCAGCAAAGCTGTGGTCCTGGAAAGTCCTTCCCAACAGGGCTTTGCTGGGAGCCAGGAATGTAGTGGGTATTTAGATTCTGGAGTCTTGCATCGAAAGACACACACACACACACACACACACACACACACACACACTCTCTCTCTCTCTCTCTCTCTCTCTCTGTGTCTTGCCATGGCCCAGGAACTCTACCTTTCAAACAGTAAAATCATTTGGGGGTTCAGTGGGGAACTAAGGGGAAGGGGTGATCATAATCAGTGGGGGATGACCAGTCCTCCCATGAGTGGACTGTTATATTTATTTACTCTTCTGGTGATGTAGTCAGTAGAGAGTTGCGCTGATAAGCCGCAGACCATGCTCTTCTGGTAATTTGAATCCAGCCATTCCAAAGAAGAAATATTAACAATCTCCTTCTGTTCAATTTTACAGCCTCTGAAACCTAATGGACAGACAACTATGAGTTGGTTGCGATTCGATGGTAAGGAGAGGGTTTTGTCTCAACTTGAGAGGCTGGTCTAGGAGGGCTGGTGGGGACACAGTGATTTGGACTGATTTCCAGAATTTTAATGGTGCACACATCCAAGGCCTCTAACTATTTGGGGAAGGAACTGGACAAATAGGAACATGAGGCCAGCTCAGCCTGGATTCAGAGGTGAGAGGATGTAAGCACAACTCTTTCTAGTGAGTGAATAAACACACACATTTGTCTTGAGACTGAGGCTTGGCCATAGGAGAGAAAAAGACCCCCTACCAAACAGCATTTTTCTCTAAATACCCCTTGAATTGAGACACAGTTGCTGGGTCTCCTGTGGTCTATTCTCTGTGAGGAATGTCTTCCCCAGCTTCTTCTCGGACAGAGCATTACCAATTGGCTCAGGATTAACCCTTTGCTAGCTAAAGTTTTGCTCTATCTCTCTGCATCTCTCTCTCCCCCTCCTGCCACTCTTGTTTTGGAACAACTTTGATAGGCCTAGAAACGACTGGAAAGCTTACCATATGCAGATGCTTCCTGTGTGTACAGTGAAATCACAATCTCCTTATGGGCATGATTGCTTTAAGAAAATAGCCCACTTCTTCACAAACTCTAGTAGTTTTACTTGGAATCAATCCATCAAGAAATTAGGTCTGCAGAGTCCAAAGCAAGCTTCTCCAGAACTTTACAAACAAGAAGGCCTGGCAAAGCAGAGCCTCCTACAGTGCCTGTCATTAGTTCTAAGATCTGGGGTGCATTTGCCACATGAGGTGGGACTGCACTGCCAGATAGGGTTCCCAGCAAACCTGCCCCTACACTCCAGGGCACAAGAAATGTGGAGGCTCAGCAAACTTCACCAACTGCTTGCTGTTACCTTCTGCCTCTGGGTTTGAGTCATGGTTACACTCACAGCTCCCTAGAGATGGATCATTTATGTCAGGGAAATGTTTGAAACACAAAAAGACATTTCCAGGAGCTCTCAAGGTGGAGGTGGAAGGGAAACTTTTGCTCCTAGGGTTTTTTTTTTAAAAGGATAACCAAGTTATGTTTTTGCTAATTTCTTCCCTTTGCCATCATAGGGATCCTCGGTTTTGAACTGAGAGGTTCCTGGACCCGTCTGAATGCAGCATGTGTGCTGGAGTGATGGACTTGATATTTACACAAGCCACACTGATAAGCACACATGTGTTTTTAATATTTTGGCTTTCTATGCTACAAACATGTCAATGTGTCTATGCATACACACATGGTCGGGCTGGGGCTTGAGTAATGAGCTTTTTTAATGTCTTCCCAAAGCTGACACCTTTGTGAGCGGTATTTCCCGCCACAATGAGCAACATTCATCCACTGCTTTCTATGTTTTTTGAGAGGGCTCACCTGGAGAGGTGCCGCGCTTCTCAAACAGCAAATAGCCTCTACCAACCGTTCTCCTTGCCAACTCCAGGCGAGAGAGAGCAGAGCAGGACAGGCTGATGATTTAAAAGCAGACTTCTCTCATTTCAGCTTTCCTGAGCCCCTTTGGTAATGAAGCGGCCTGTCTTTGTACCACCGAGAACAAAACTGAGGAGGTGAGCTGCCAGTCTAGAGGGCTGCTACTTAAGATTCAGGACGGAAAAGTGTTAAAAAGAAGTCTTCATTATCTCGTGGTTTTGCAAGTGCTGTTAAAATTTCCTTGCTTTTCTGCAAGCTGACTCAAGTTAATTACGCGCTAAAACATTCTTTTCCTCTACCCTTCACTTCTAATCTATTCTCATTTCTTTCCTTGCTCTTCCTTTAATTCCACCCCCCCCCCCCTTTTTGGAGTTTTGTTTTTTAAGGGGTGTTGACCTGTGTTTAGTTCTAGTAAACCGAATCCTCTTGCAAGTGAAGCGATTGGTTAATTGTGCCGGTGACTGACGTGGTAAATGAGAACGGCTCGCCGAGGCCGGGAGCTGATTGGCTGCGCGGGGAGACTCCGAGGCTTTGCAACAGGAGCACGGGGCACTCGAGTGCTGCAGCCGCGGGAGTAGGTGCCGCTTGCCGCCCACCCACCGTCCGCCGCTCGTCCGGAGCCGGGACGCGCTTCAGCCCGCTGCGCTCCGCTCCCCTGCTCGCGCGTGCTCACAGCCGGCTACGTCCACCGCCGACCCCGCTCTGGGCACGAGCCTGCGGCCGCCGAACTCCACAAGGTGAGGACGGCGCCTTTTGTCCCCGGAGATTCCTAGAAGGAGCCCCAGAAGTTTGCAGTGAGACGCTCGCGTGGAGGCGGCGAAAGCAGCCCCGACGTCGCGGGTGCGAGCGCGCGGAACCAGCATGGGCAGCGGGCGCGGCGTGGGGGGCCGTCGCTGGGCCTCCTCGGGCGTGCTGCTGGCGCTGGCTGCCGGACTCCTGGCCGCGGGCTCGGCTAGCGAGTACGACTACGTGAGCTTCCAGTCGGACATCGGCTCGTACCAGAGCGGGCGCTTCTACACCAAGCCGCCGCAGTGCGTGGACATCCCGGTGGACCTGCGTCTGTGCCACAACGTGGGCTACAAGAAGATGGTGCTGCCCAACTTGCTGGAGCACGAGACCATGGCCGAAGTGAAGCAGCAGGCCAGCAGCTGGGTGCCCCTGCTCAACAAGAACTGCCACATCGGCACCCAAGTTTTCCTCTGCTCGCTCTTCGCGCCCGTGTGCCTCGACCGGCCCATCTACCCGTGCCGTTGGCTCTGCGAGGCCGTGCGCGACTCATGCGAGCCCGTCATGCAGTTCTTCGGCTTCTATTGGCCAGAGATGCTCAAGTGTGACAAGTTCCCCGAGGGGGACGTCTGCATCGCCATGACCCCGCCTAATGCCACCGAAGCCTCCAAGCCCCAAGGTAAGGCCACCCCGCGAGCCCCGGGACCGTCTGGTGCCCGGCGAGGCTGTAACGGAGGCTGCGGGGCAGCCCCAACAGTCCTCGCTCCCACCCCGCCGCCCTGCCCCCGAGTTCCAAGGTGCTACCTAGAGGTTGTTCTCAAGCTGTGCAGATGATTTCAAAAGCTGCTCGTCTTTCCGAGGTGTGACTCACTTAACGCCTCGCGGTCCCAGGTGCGCGGCGTGCCTGACCCCGCGATTGGCGGCTGCGCCTTGACCGCACAAAACTAAGAGCAGTCTTGTCCCAGGAACAAGTCATCTTGGGATGCTGCTTCACTTTCTTCTGGTCGGAAACAAAAGCTTAATCTTAAGTGTTATAAAAAGAGAGTTCGCCTTTTCTTGGGGAGGAAGTTGACTCGTGAAAGTTTTTAACACGCAAGAAGGGTGCCCATGTAGGAAACCATCAAAACCCACCAAAGTGGAGAAGGGCTCAAAGAATGCTAGGAAAAGTTTTATTTCCACTGTTCGATGAGGATCTTTTTTTTTTTTTTTTTAAAAAAAAGAAACAACAAAAAACAAAAACAAACCCTTAGCTAGTCATTCAGCCAAGTAGCCCCGGGACTTTTAATAAAGAAGTTTAGACACTGGGTTTTTTTCTTTTCCCACGTAATCAGGCTTGGAACTCCGGGAGAGCTGGAAGCTGGGAAACTTCTTTCGTTCTTGCATATCTCCTGCTTTCCTCATTTACACAAATCTTAAGGTAATTAGAAAGATAAAAAGTGTAATTGGTTTATTGTTCCTCTTCTCCTAGGGGAGTGAAGCAGAGACTGCACAAATGGAGAATTCTCCTGATAGTCTCTGTGTGTCCCCTCCCCCATCATTTAAGGAGTAGGTGTTTAGTGGATGGAAAACAAATCCTAGGGATTCTGAATTATAGCTTGGTGATTTGACCTGTAGGAGTGCATTCAACTCAACTATTCAGAAACAGAGTTTAGACTCAAATGAACATTGGGATGTCAGCACAGAGACTGGGATCCTCTGGGCTTTTTGGAGAGGTGGCAGTGGGGTGGGGAGGACTGTTTACTTGCCTAGTAAACCATCCTGAGTGCTCAGTGACTTATTTTTCTGGTATTTATAGTAAAGGAAGAAATGTCCTGTTGGCCTGCACAGACATCTGGCTCCTTCAGAGTAGAGACGAGTGTGGAGAGAGGGGAACCCATAACTTTGAATGCTCCTGTATTTTTAGGGAGTCAGGCAATGTGCTCAAAATGACTGGTGTTGGGAAACATGGGCCTAAACCATTGGAAAAGGCAGCAGCCAGCCTGCAGTAGTGAGATCTGGGCATCTCTGCTCACTGCTTCTTAGGTGTCTGCACAGGGTTAACTTTGGGGGAAATGAAGCTTTTTGAGAACAAGAGCTGCACAATTACCTAGAGCAAACAAAGCACTTTGTGTTTGGTCCCTGTGGAACTATCCCCTGCAGTCCACAGGATTTTCCTTCTCCCCTTCCTCCTCCAGCAAGGGGATTAGCCCAGCCCTGCCCTGAGAGGCTGTGGCCAGCTCAGCTTGGGCTGAGCTCCAGTCCACCCTGCTATGAGGTGTCTATTTATAAGGGGAAGAATCTCCCTGCAAACCAGCTCCCCAGATTGTCAAAGTGAAACTATGTGAAAAGCAAATAATTGGTGTCTTGACGCCTTTGGCATTTTGGGCTGCTGCTCAGCTGGCCTGCTAGCTCACTTGGAGCCTGGACCTTTGTACCAGGCTTTCTTGGTCCCTCCATCTCAGTAGTGCTCAGGAGGCCACCCCTCCCAAGTGGAGCTGCTCAGCACAGAGGGGTAAGATATGAGAAGACAGAGGAGCGAGACTTGGAAACTGGTTTTCCTCTCAGCACTTTTGTTGAGAGGTTCTACCCCTGAGAGCTCACACGTCAGTTCCTTGGTGTAGGGTGCACCACACAGATTTCCTCCAATGCCTCTGACTGACACCTGAGTGTGGAGTTAGGACGACAGGCTGAAACAGAACGACTACTGGTCCTCTGTGAGGAAGCCTTTGTAGCTGTTGGTGCTGGAGTAAGAACTTGCAGCTCTGAATAATATGCATGCATTATTTCTGTTCTTCAAAACTTAAAACCAGATTGACAAAATAGCTTCATACCTCCACATATTTGTAGGCTGGTTTTTGTGAAGAGTTCTGAGATATTGAGTCAGTCTTTGTGGTTGTACATTATTTAGGATAAACTTGATAAGTGAGCCAAGAGATCTTTTTTCCTCTAAAAGGCTACATCAGCATCTGGTATAAGACCTTTTTCCCCCCAGGCTTGTAGGTTGATTCTGTACCCCAGAGTTGTATGAATGGTCACATACTTTGAATTTTGTTTTGTTACTGTTTAGCATGCTGTATATTAAATTAACATGGTTATTTTATTCGCAGATAGCTGAATATCATCATTGCCCTCTTCAGTCCCTTTTCAGGTTCCTTTTTCCCAAGCTTCTGGAAGTGGCTAGATGTGACCTACTGTGCATGTATGTCAGTGTGTATATGCTTATCTGTGTTGTGTGATTACATATATGTGGGTTTTTTTTTTTAAAAAAAATTCACTCAATGCACCCACCCAGTCCTCACTTATCAACATATTTAGGTTCCAAGGACCAAGGAAAGACGTGTAAATGGAAAAAAATTGAGGATGGCCACATCACCTCACTCCCTAATCTGCACTGTGAATACTTTACTGGGTGCCCCGTGAGCTCACCTGCCACCCCTCCCTCCTGCATTCCCCTGCTTCATGTTGACCCTGGAAACCTTGGTTCCCACTGCTGCCCACAGAAGGGGCTACCCAGTTTTCTGGAGCCAGGGTGGCATGAGTGCTGTCTTCTCTGAAAGCACCTTCCTCTTTTGCCCTCGCTGTAGTTGCAGGACGAGTGGCCCTGATTCATCCCATCAGTGACCCAAGAATGCCCGTGGTGGCTTGATGGAGGACAGAGGGCTCTTGTTTGGGAATTGAGGAGGGTGGTGTGAGGCTGGGTGCCACAGGCTTCCCTTGCCAGTCTCTCACTTGAATATCCTTGGGCCTAATGTCCCCCTGAGAACGGACAGTCCAGAGTTTCTTCTGAGGTCATGACATACAGATCTAGCTTCTGACTTTGATCTTAAACTGTGACTGTCACCAGCCACTTACCTGCTGACCACACCCATCACCAGAGAACCTTCCTTGAGACTCTGCCTGTGCCATATAGGATGGGTCATCAAGGAAGTGTGTAGAAGCCATTCCACTGACCTTCAGTCAGTGGACCTCAGGTACTTGATGGTACTGTTTACTGGATCAGGGCTGCTTCTTACCACAGCCCAGTCAGGTCCAGCAAGTTGTGGCCAGAACCCAGGGTCCTGCTGCTTCTCTGGCCCCAAGCATGGCCCACATTCAGGTCACTAGCTGCCACATCCCTAACCTCAGTCCTATGTCAGCACCTAGGACCCACTAGACAGTATCTTTCCTTGCCAGCACCACTCTAGTGTCCCCTCTGCTTTGAGTAGCATCCTGAAGGCTCAAGGAGACTGCTGATTCTTCCCTCCCAGATGGTGAATTACTATGCAATGTGAGCTTCCTTTCTGCATGCATATGAGGTTTTCATGCCAGGGATAATGATTTGTTACTGTGAGGCATACATCCTTGAAGCGCAGAATAGTTGTGTAGTAGATTTTTTACTATTGTTGTAAATCTTGGAAAACGAGATAGTCTGTAAGTGAGGGGTAAGTGTACAGATTTACGTGATGAGCTTTCTCTTCTACTTCCTCTTAGATGTTAATAAACCACAGACCTCTTTTGGTCTTCTCTTCCTTTACTCTAGATAATATTTTAAATACACCTTATAACAGCCCTTTAGTCATACTTTTCATATAGATGACCAAGTGGATTTCTCCTGCTGCAATACCTTGTTGGGGCCCAAAGAAAAGCATTTGAGGCACAGATTAATATTGTATTACACATTCCACCTCCTTTTTTCAGTCTGCTCTGGAGTCACCTATAAGAAAACAAGAAGGGTTGGAGGTACACAGCACTTAGCCCCAATAAACTGTTGCCACCATGAGAGGCATTGCCATCCACCACAATTAATAGGACTGAACTGAGAGTGAGAGTGTCCAAGAAAGAGGCGTATGCATGGATGGGATGGGTGTAGAATTATATTTTGATAGCTCTGACTTTGCTATTGGTTTGGTTAAGATTCTGTTTTTATAACCTTGCCATATGATAATTTACAATTTCAGAATTTATCCGATAAATAAAA
>NW_006399945.1:3724824-3772782 GCF_000299155.1 Elephantulus edwardii
CATAACTAATATGTAAAGGAGAATTTAAAAATACATTTGTAATATAGATGCCATGATCCTTTCCATATGACATGTTGTTTCACTGCTTTTTCCCCCCTGGAAATAAGAATGATTACACACAATTCTGGGTAAGTTTGCACTGTTATCAGACATGTCACCTTCAGAGTGCAATCTCAAGTTGCATGTGAGAAGCAAATTCCCAACATCTGAGCAAAAGATAGTCACCCAGTCTTCTGCTTGGTGCATTGTACTTGCTGCTCTGAAAATCTCAAGGCCCCAGGCAGAGTAAAGATGGGAGCCTGGCTGTCCAGGAAGCCACAGGGGCCTTTCTCTGCTGGGCCATGCAGGGGGCCTGCTTGGATATGGGGAGAGGTAGTGTACAGTGTCTGATGTGGCTGCTGTGTCCTGCCTACGTGGCCTCCCCACTGCCCATGGGGTCTTGGTGGCTGTGTAAAAGTTGAGCCATGATGCGATATTCACTTGGGAGGGTAGTACAGTAAGTAGTGTATTTGTCATCTTGGCTGAATGCACCCATTTCTCTGTGTAAGCCATTGAGGACAGAAGCTACTCTGGAAAGAAATGGAAGGAGGAGGAGGAGAAAAGGGAAAAGGGAATGACAAAGAGGCCACCAATTGGCCTACATGCTCGTGCGCGTACACACACACACACACACACACCCCCTCTTCAAAGCACTTCAGAGTCACTCATAAAGTCCCTCCAAAGGGTCTCTGCCCCTCAGGTTCTGTTGTCCCATCCCATTTGGCAGCTCTAACTGGTGCCTCCCCACCCCCACCCCAGCTGCTCTAGTTTTCTCCTGTGCCTCTCCGCCCTGCAAGGAATGCTGACTAAATAGCCCTTTTGCGGAGAAGTGTTCAGGCCTTGGGATTGGAGTATATAGATCTCTCTGAGGTCCTCTGGGTAATCTCTGAAGAGAGTTGTACCAATTGACTGTCTCCTTGGGAATTTGTAAATGAGGAAGGGATAGGAATCAGCAGGGGTGATTTAAAGGAGAAGAAAGAATCGGGGCCAGACAAAACTGGAAATTGATTTGGATTATAAACCAACTGTTTCCAAGGCCCACAACATCCTGTAAGTCACAGATCACAGAGCGTGTCCTACTCAGGTTTTGGTTCAAATAATTCTGCTATATTTGAGCCCCAGAATTTTCAAGAACATAGCATATACTGGTTTATGACCTCGGACACTGGCATCAAGGAATATGCTTTTAAATTCTAAGGTGGTCCTGAGAAATTCCATGAGGTCTATGAGTCCTTGGCCTGAACCCACTGATAAGAGTTTTACCAGGAGCGTTTCCTCTCCCTTCCTCTCACTCTCCTTACTTACAGCTCCTATTTCTCTCCTTCTCCCTTTCTAGGCACAACTGTGTGTCCTCCTTGTGACAACGAGTTGAAATCGGAAGCCATAATTGAACATCTCTGTGCCAGTGAGTTTGGTAAGAAAGTATTCATGCTGTCTGCTCGGAGTTTGCCATCTCTCCCCACTTACCTGTATCTCTTTATCTGCAGCCCTGCTGTCCATAGAGTGTCTCTTTTTGGAGCCTTAGATTCTTTATATCTATTCTTCTTTGGTTCTATTTCTTGGGCAGATCAAGACCTTATTTAGGGTAGGAAACTGGTACCTTTTCCTGAAAATCGGGCTTTCCTTAGTGACAAACTTTTGAGGGCTTTTTCTAGGAGAGGAGAAAGGCAGGCAGGTCCGGGGACAAGTTGAGAGGAGCTGGGGGGAAAATCAGCTCTGTACAGGTATGGGGACTCCCAGGAGGTCCCTCCACTCTTCCCTACTCCAATAGGCAGTATCTTGCTTCCTCTCCAGGCTGGCTTTTTTCACAACCACCCCTAGGTGTCAGCACTACTCCACACAGGATCTGAAATGACCCAAAAGCAGACATGGGGTGCCTTCCAGGAAGGGGGTGATTTCAGAATTTAGGGGATGTGGGAGAAGGTCTCCAAGCAGATTTTTGCTAACAAAGAGAAATGGCATCCCCAAAGTAGGCATGATTTCTTTCCATTCTTAAGTCTTACTGGGCTAAAAGGGGATCTAGAATCTGACATTTTTCTCCTAAAGAGAAGGCTATCTGAGCCCGAGAACAGGTCTTGAGCTACCTTTTAAGGAAGATCTGAATTCTAAACATCTGGGGATCTCTCCTCTAGGAAAAGTAAATGTAAGCCAAGTCCTCTTGGAGGGCCAGCTCCTTGTCCCCTGTCCCTGTTTTACACGGCGTCAGAGAAGTGAGTGGTTCAGCTCAGGCCTACTTAGGGAAGGACAGGTTCAGGGTGATGCTGAACAATATGGTTCTCATAATTCCCGCATTGTGTTCTAGAGGTTGGATTTCTTACAGAATTCTTACCTGGAGAAGCGTAAAGGTAGGTAACAGGAGTCTTCATGTCCATTGGAGTTGCCACTTTATGTTTTCATTAACCATACAGGTTAAAATCCATGAAAGTGCCTTGTGTTGGAGAAGTGTCACATCTGGTAAAGCATTGTACCCTAAGTGCATGCACACCCAAATTCAAGGAAATTTTACTTTAGGACATGTGCATTCTCGAGTTATTCGTAATTGTGAATAAAGATGGAAATGGAATAATTCAGACCCATTGCAGCAAGTGAGCTTCCTGAGAAAGAATGGATTCTTCATGCTTGATCCTCATCTGAAGCGTTTTGTTCTTGGTGGAAGACAACCGGTCTTCTAGGAAAAACTCAGTCTACTATAAATTTCCCTGGGCCTTTTATTCTTGTTACCATTTAAAACAATGCAAAACTGTAGAAAGTGCATGCCATGGGGTTTATAGACAGATTGCCCTTGTTGTTAGCTGCCATCAAGCCAACTTGATAACCTTTATGTATAACAGAATGAAACCCTGCCTAGTCTCATGCCATCTTCATCATTATTGGTATGTGTGAGAGCACTGCAGTCACTATGTCCATGTAGCTTGTCAAGAGAGAGCTCTGATGGCCTCAAAAAATACTCCTCTTTGGAGATTTGGATTCACAAAGAGCTTTTTAAGAGAAACGTGGACAGTCTCCTGCCCTGTGGTTTACAGACTCAGAAACCCGAGGGAAGGTGGAATCTGACTTTATTAAAATGAACAAGTGGGTAATCATATTCAGCGTTTTCCTTATTGTTGCAGTCTTCTACTTTACTAGACATGGCGTATCCTCTTCTGACAGCACACGGCCTTAGCAATGAGCTTTACCCCCAAGTGGGGCTGAGATTTCTTCACAAAGATGCATCTAGACACAAAGAAAGGACATACATACAGCCTCTAAGATAGCCTATGGGGAAGTCTTCTGCTGCATGACCGAGACAGGAAGTATTTTCTTGGATAAGGCTGCAATGAATCTTCTGAGGTGGCTCTTTTAGATTCCCTGATTCTCTTCAGAGATTGTAAATTAAGACTCACTTTAAGAAGTTGGCCCCTAGACATTTCAGCAAGACCAAAAATCTTACTTGAGTAAAGGGTAATGCATTAGCAGATGTTTTATGTTCATAGGATTTCTCTTCTTTGGCTCAGCTCCAGAGAGAAGCGTGATGAAAAACCCATAACTGAGTGTCTGGAGGTGACTGGCAGGGGGTTCTTTGCTCTTGGGGGCCTTAGAATTAAGTGCATCTGATTATTTATTTTTGTATGCAATAAATATTGTTGCGTACAAAGCACTATACTATACCAGCCACTGTAATAAAAAACCAAATAGTTGTATAGAATAAATTAAGTTTTTCTCAGCCTTATCAGACACTGTTTAGTAATATATCCTGGAGAACTATGGAGTCCATTTATAACTCACAGTCAGCAGATGAGACTCTGGGAAATTGGACAAAAGGTTAATATAAAGGAATTGTAGGAAGTAGGGAACGCTGGTGGCCTAGTAATGAAGGATTTCTGCTGCTATCTCGGAGGCAGGTGGTTTGAATTCACCAGCTGCTCTGCAGGAAAAAGATGGGCAGAGTCCTCCTATGCAATTTACAGCCTCTGAAAACCAGCCATGAATTGGTTCTGACTTGATTGGACATCACAACAACAACAGTGATTAAAAGTTTATGCATTTATGCTCATAATCTTTAGAACTCACCAATGTCAGCTTGCCATCAAATCTCCTTCCTGTATCCCTAGCTGCCCACCCACATTCTCAGATGTTGTGGCAATTAGTCAAACTGAAGTAGTGCCTAGGAGTGGGCTGAAGAGCCCAGCATCTGGTAGGAATTTGAATGTGACAAGTTTGACATTTTTGTGTAGGACACTAAGGAAGCTGACTTAAGATTGATCATCCTTGAGCTCCATTGAAATAATATTTACTCAGTCACAAAGCCATTTCCTTATTGCTTACAGGAAGAAGGGGGGGGGAACCCCAAGGCAAACCTAAACCTATTGCCCTCAAGTTGCCACTGTCTCTTGACAACATACGCATCAAGAGAACTACACCCACTGGGTTTTTTTCAATGGCTGTAACTTACAGACCTAGATAGGCCTTTCTTGTGTGGCTAGTTAGCCGCTGAGTGTGTTCACCATTCATATCACCCAGGAACCACAGGAAGGGACAGCTGTGTCTTCTCTGAGGACATAGACAAGCCTGATCTTAGTGAATCTGGCTAACTGACTGGGACTGTGTGCCCTTAATGGTGATGTTGTATTCTTCTTGGATTCTTAGACCTTTTGCATTCTTCTTGGACCCTAGCAGCCATCTTCTTGTATGCTTATTTGATAAATGAGGAAATGTCCTTTTCCACCTGAAGGTCTTTTCCTGTGTTCCAGGCTGCCTTCATTCAGTGGAAGAGTCATGGCCCCTGGAGCTGGTGTGCAGTGATGTTTCCACAGAGCGCCCAGCTGGGAGCAGTGGGCATGTAGCTCCTCAGTATGGGAGTGGTGTTGGTCTGGGACCGATATCATAGATCTAGATGCAGTAGGGACTTTTCTTTAATGTCCTTCTAAAATAAGAAATACAACTCATTTTCCTCTGCAGGGGCTGAGCTTAGCTCTGCCCTTCTCGGCACTTTTTAGAATACATCCTTATCGAGACACTGGTTTTCTAACTCAATTCCGTTCATGTAAGTGAGGCTGGCAGACTCGCTGATGGAATTTACTCAGGAAACAAAGAAATGCAGCAATCTAAACTGGCACAAGTGAGAAGGAAAAGGGTGTTATACTCCCTACTCCAGAGATCAAACTTAGCATTAAATGGCACTGACATACCCCATGGGGACACATGGACATCAGTTTGCTGGAAGAGCCCTTGAGCTCTAGAAACAAGGTGTGCATTCTGTATGAAGCAGCATGCACTCACCCCTCTGCCACGTGCTCTCCAACTCCTGCTGCCTCCATGGAGCTGGGAATGCCTGGGCCTTTACTCACTCTCCTGGCAGGCCATTTTCAACTTTGACAAGTCGACTTGGTCACTGGTTTTCCACCCCTGCTCTGTACCCCTTCAGTTCAGAGCACATTTTTCCCAACGGGGGGGGGGGGGAAACCCAAAACCAAAAAAACATCAGTAGAAACACCTGTGTGCTGATGCTCAGGAATGCAGCTGGATCAATCTGGATCAAGTACCAGATGTGTGAAGCCAAACGTTACATGGTGCAAAGCTCTGAATTCAACATGGCAGCCAGCCTGCCTGCTGGGCTTAAATTAGGATGGGCTTAAATTAGGATGCCCTCGGCTGGGTTTGTTGCTGTTTGTTTTCTCTCTGCTTTTCAGAGGAGTTCTTGGGATGCTGGATGATAACAGAGTGGCGCTCTTGTTTCTTCAGCAGGCCAGTTTAGTATTCTCAAGCTGCCACAGTAATAATCATGCTGCTAACAACTCAGTGTCCCTAAGTCATCTTTCCTTCAGGTTAGTTTATCCCAAGGATGTAGGGTATGATTTAGAATTGCTTTGATGTTAGAATCCCTGCCTTTAGCCATTCTCTTCAGCTGCTTCTCCTGTATCTGTAAACACACCCACAAGCTTTTTTTTTTTTTAGAAATTGTGGGGTGATATACTTTGGTTAGGATACCAGTAATCTGTTGCTGTTGAGTTGACTTCAACTTCCAGTGCCTCCATGTATGTCAGAGTGTGTGCTCCGTAGGGTTTATAGTGGCTGATTTTTTATAAGATCTCCAGGCTTTTCTTCCCTGATGTAGCTGGGTGGAACCTCTGACCTTTCAGTTAGCAGCCTGGTACATTAACTGTTTACACTAACAGTTCTTCACTTCAGAGCTTCCTATTACTATCCGAGCCTCTCTCTCCAGTTGTTTTTTTGTGGGTTTTTTTTTTCAGCTTAAAGGCTCAGGTGGCCACTTGTTCAACCTGCTGTTTCTCACTTTGGAAAAAGACTTCTCTGGCCCCCAGAAATGTTCCTTTTTGGAAGGATTTTCCCTGCCCATTTCTGTGTTTTCTTATAAAGAGAAGACCCCAATAGTTTGCAAATCTAAAATTAATCAGGTAGGAAAGAAAAGGAAAATTAGCTTCCACTGTTTGGGAGTATTTCCTAAAAAAAACCCCGCCAAACTTATTTTTGAGGTCGCTGCCACTGCACAAATAAGTTCATATGCACTACAAACTCTTCTTTCAGGGTATCTTGGCTGTGCTACTGGTGGGAGGTGTAGTGCTTTACTCTGAAAAGACAGTGTGATCTTTTGCAAAAAGCAAGCTAAGCCTTTCCAAAGTATCTCCTGAGGTTTCTACCTTTTTAAAAAAATGAAGAAAACTGGCTGGCAGCACAGTTGTCCTAAGTGTCATCTATAAACAGATTGAGAGAGGGTCTGTATATTGTTGTTGGTAGGTTCCAGTGAGTCAAAGAAGACTCATAGTGACCCTGTGAGCAATAGCCTATGTAGTCTGACACTTCCTGACACACTAGAGACCACTGAGGCAGTTACGGTGTCACTTCCCATGGTCTTCCTCTGACCCTCCACTATTCCTAGCATCGTGCCCCTCTCTACGGAAATGCCCCTCATAGCAACATGCCCAAAGTGTATCAGGCAAAGGTTCGTCATCCATGCCTCCAAAGAGCGCTCTGGCTGCACCCTCTCTAAGACAATGTCAGTGTCTCTCAATGTCAAGAAAAAGAAAAGGGTTTGTATATGTTGTCATATTTTATCTAGTTTATGATGTCAAGGATCTCACCAGAGAGCTACAGAGCAATGATGTCAGTTTAGACACTAAGGTGTACCTGATCCAGGCCATGATCTTTGCAATTACTTGCTGTGCATCGGAAAACTGAATAATGAAGAAAGAAGAATTGATGCCTTTGAGTTGTAGTGCTGGAGAAGAGTACTGAACATGTCATGGACTGCTGAAAGGATTAAGAGATCTGTTCTGGAGAGGGTGAAGCCAAGCTGCCCGTTGGAGGCAAGGATTTTGAGGCTCTGTCTCATGTACTTTGGGTATGTGGCCAAGAGGGACCAGTCCTTGGAGAGGGACATCATGCTTGGAAGGGTGGAGGGACAGTGGCTGCCAGAGAGGAAGACTCCAGATGAGATGAAATAACACAGTAATTGGGGTAATGAGGGTAGGTGTGTTGAAGGCTGTGAGACTGACTCAGTATAGAACAGGGTTCAGAGCTATTGTGACTATGAGTCGTGGTCGACTTAATGGCACATAACAGCAAACAACAACATGATGCCTTTTAAGGAGGCTTAGTGGTTCAGAGTATCACATATTGGGCTAGTAAACAAAAGGTCCATGGTTTAAACCCACCAGCTGTTCTGTGGGAGAAAGACTTCTCCTGTTAAAATACTTAAAGCCTTAGAAATTTGATGGAGAGTTGCCATGAGTTAGATCAACTTAACAGGTTTTTTTTTAAAAAAAAAAGCCTTGAGTCAGGGGGAGGGACTGTATAACAATGAAAGAATTTTTCTTTTACTTTTCAAAGAGAAGAGCGAATTGGGGAGAGGGGGTGGGAAGGGAGAAAAGTGCAACAATGAATGAATGGAAATCGTCAGTCTCTGTGAACTTCATTAAAATTAATAATAATATTAAAAGCCATGAGTAGCAGCAAGTAACCCTTTCCAATTCTGCACCGTCCTCACAATCTTGGCCGTGTTTATACCCAGCGTTGCAGTTACTGTGTCAGTCCAGCTCATTGAGGATCTTCCTCTCTTTGGCTGACCCAAGTGGGAGGTCTTTTTCCCCGAGAACTGGCTCCACCTGGTAATGTGCCTAAAGCATCCTTATATCCTGTGGCATCCTTGCTCATATGTCACCATCCTTGCCTCTGTGGAGCACCTTGGTTGTACTTCCTCGAAGACAGATCCATTTGTCTTTTTGGCAGCCCATGGGATATTCAGTACTCATCACCAGCACCACAGTTCAGGGACATCCATTTCTTCTTCAGTCTTTCTTATTCATTGATTAACTTGTACATGCATGTGAAAAAAACTGAAAACATGTAAAATGTGAGGAATCTATGTGCTTTGTTAATAAAAAATAATTTTTTCCCTACTTAAATAGTACTGCGACACTGATGTGTCAAATGCGATAATGGTTACCCACAGTGGACAGTGTTGGGAGGAGCTCCCCGATTAAAACAAGCTTGGAAGCAGGAGTGGCATCCACTTCAGAAATAGCTTCCTCTGGAAACCCTAAGAACCTGGAGAAAGGATGAAAGTCACACAAGTGTTGAGGACTTTCATTCATAGGGTTGCTATGAGTCGCCTGTGACTTGAAGGCACTTAACACCAACAACAAATAGTCACTGGCAGTAGACATGAGCAAGTGTTCCAAATGGGTATAGACAGGAGAGAGTGTGAGAGGACATGGAAACTAGAATTCCTTCTTCAAAAAAAGGAGAAAGCTGTTTTCTGATACGTGCAATTTGTTTATTTAAGGAAAACTACACATCCTTGTTTTGGGTGACTGAGCATTGTATATATGTGTATGCATTTACAAAGAAACCCCAAACAAACTCACCCTATCATCTAGGAATCTAGTTCCATCAAAGTGAAATTAAATAGACATGGGAGAAGGAACTCTTACCCTGGGGTGCAGTTGGTGGGCCAAGAACAACTGGTTTGTGTTGTCATTGAAAATCTTGAAAATATATATCCCATCCACAGATATGTAAATACTTGGAACATATTCTTACTGCGTTTCATGTGCAGGAAAGCATGAGGTCAGGGCCCTTGTTAAATGGAGGGGAATGGAGCCCACAGCTCAGGGCCCGAGTTTGAGTCCAAATGGTCATTGTGTGCACAGGGTGGGTGATGCAGAACTAGGCATTTGGGGACGTGGAGCTGTGTGAGGGAGTTTGTGGTGTCAATCACTCGCTCACACCTGGTTTCAGATTAGAGTTCCTGAGCAGGTTCTCAAGTGTCGGGGACTTGAGGACTCAAACTCTGGGAAATGTGGTCTGAGGATTTTGGGGACCACTTTGCCCCTGATGTTACATGGAAGAACTGTAGGAAGATTGGATAGAGTCTAATTTCCCCCTCTGATGAATGCAATGTGTTCTATTTCCATCTTTCTCTGAGGGAGATCTGTGGTAAGGAGCTGCTGACCCAAAGTTTTAATTGCACCAGTTGCTCTGCTAGAAAAATATGGGCAATTTCCTCCCATGTGTGATTTACTGCTTCTGGAAACCCCACTGGAGGGTCAGTTTTGAGTTCTAACTCAACGGCTTATAATAACAATTCTCTCTTAGTTGTAGTAGTGGAAAAAAGATACCTAGATACAGTAAATTTCAGTAGGAAACACTAGCATCTTTGAATTAGTGAAGTTTATTGAAAGCTAAGAAAGAACTCAAATTCAGAATTGGTAGATGGGTCATACTTTTCTTAGAACTGAGTTCAAATCCTCATTCTACCATTATATGTAAGCCCTATGAAAACCAGACAAACCTTGTAACCATGTCAGAATTTCTTATTCAGATGACAACTAATACTTTGTTCATTGAGTTTTGAACAGATGGGATTGTGTCTGTAAAGAATCTTACCTGAGTCCCACACACAATAATTGAAAGCAGTAAATGCTCACTTGATTGCTTTTTTAAAGGAAGTATACTCACTGTTTGTCCGAGGCAGATGAAGGCTCCTTCCGTGGCTTTCAGCAACGAAGTAAAGGGTACATTTAAAAGTTCTTTTCTTCTTTTCTCAGCATAATTAGTTAAATCTTGTCTAAATCCAGTTTTATTTCCAGCCCTTCTTCCCTTCCTACAACTTGATGGAATGATTGATTTTCTTTTGCTAGAATTTAATGAAATCACATATGAGCAAGAGCCTATGGTGATGAAGGAAGAAGTTCAAGCTGCTTTGAAGGAAATAGCAAAAAATAAGGCCCCAGGAATAGATGGTATACCAATTGAAGTATTTCAGATAACAGATGTTGCCCTGGATGTGCTCACCAAGTTGTGCCAAGAAATCTGGAGAACAACCACTTGGCCAACTGACTGAAAGAGATCTATATTTGTTCCCATCCCAAAGAAGGGTGACCCAACAGAGTGTGGAAACTATAGAACGATATCATTGATTTCACATGCAAGCAAGATTCTACTGAAGATTATCCAAAAACAGCTGGAACAGCACATCAACAGAGAACTGCCAGAAGTCCAGGCTGGGTTTAGAAGGGGTCGTGGTACTAGGGATATTGTAGCTGATGTTAGATGGATCTTGGCTGAAAGCAGGGAATACCAGAAGAATGTCTGTCTGTGTTTCATTGATTATGCAAAGGCATTTGACTGTGTGGATCATAACAAACTGTGGCTGACTCTGAGAAGAATGGGAATCCCAGAACACTTGATCATGCTAATGCAAAACCTATACTTGGACCAAGAAGCAATCATCAGAACAGAGCAAGGAAACACTGCATGGTTCAAAATTGAGAAAGGCATACGCCAGGGATGCGTCCTATCTCCATATCTTTTGAACCTGTATGCAGAACAGATTATCCAGGAGGCTAGGCTCTATGAGGAGAAGTGTGGCATCAGGATTGGTGCAAGATCTATTAATAATCTGTGTTGTACAGATGACACAACCCTGCTTGTGGAAACTGAGGAGGACCTGAAATGCTTGCTACAGAGGGTCAAGGACTGCAGCCTTTAGTATGGATTGAGGCTCACTGTCAAGAAGACAAAGATTATCACCACTGGACCAATTGGCAGCATCAGGATGGATGGTGAAGAGATTGTGATTGTTCACAGCGTTAGTTTGCTTGGCTCCACTGTCAACACTCTTGGCACCAGTAGCCAGGAAATCAAAAAACGTATTTTGATGGGTAAGTCTGCTGTTAGGGACCTCTCCAGGGTACTGAAGAGCAATGGTGTCACTCTGGAAATTAAGGTGCGTCTGATACAGGCTATGATCTTTGCAATCACTTGTTATGCATCAGAGAGTTGGACAGTGACTAAGGAGAATTGATGCCTTTGAGCTGTGGTGCTGGAGAAGAGTGTTGAATGTACCGTGGACTGCCAAGAAAACAAACAGGTTCATCCTGGAGAGGGTTAAACCAGGCTACTCCTTGGAGGCAAGGATTCTGAGGCTTCGTCTAACATACTTTGGACATGTTGTAAGGAGAGAGAGGTCCTAGGAGAAGGACATCATGCTTGGGAGGGTGGAGGGACGGCACAAGAGGGTAAGGCCCCCTACGAGGTGGATTGATTCAGTGACTGGGGTAACCGGGATGGGTGTGTCAGAGGCAGTGAGATTGGCACAGGATAGAGCAGGGTTTAGGGCTGTTGTACATAGGGTTGCTATGAGTCGCAACTGACTCCCCGGCACGTAACAACAACAAGTTCTTGATTGGAAGCTTGAATCCTCCTGTAGCACCTTGTAGGAAAGGTCTGGCACTCTTATTCTGGAATTTCAGCCAGTGAATACCCTACAGAACAGAGTTCTACTCTGAGTCATATGCGTGACTCTAACTCATGGATGTCTCATGAGTTGGCATCCAATTGATGGATGCTGGTTTAATACTGATTTAGGTATGAGTCATGGCCAAGTGGGTAGGCAGTTGTTATACCAGCCTGAAGGCAGGTGGTTCAAATCTACCAGCTGCTCTAAGAGAGGAAGAAGGGCAGTCTCTTCTCATGTGATTTATAGACTTTGAAAACTCAATGGAGGGTTAGCTATGTTTCGGTTGTGACTCAATGGTACATAACAATATGACTGGCTTAGGATTTGCCAACATACATGCCTTCTTTCTCTGTGTGGTTAAAATACGGCTTTTTCCAGTTCTGACTAGATTATTTTTGGGGATGATCAGCTGCCAAGGAGTGTGATATAGATGTCCTTTCCAGTTTGCAATTCTATGATTCTTGAGTTGTTAATAACCTGGCCTCACTTCCTAGTTTTATCTTCTGTGATATGTATAAAATATCAAGTGTGGGAACAAGGGGATTTACCCTCAGATTCCCCTGTCTTTTATAGACTTCCTGGGGAGGAGTCCATACAAGACTGCCTCATTCTTTGGGTGCTGGGATGCTCATCTGTGCCACTTTGTTACTGCAAAGATTTGCTGAGTTGAATCCCAGAGATCAACCAGTTCAGTATTCTCATTTGCATATGGAGAAGAGGTCTCAGATAAGCTGAAAATATTAGTCATTTAATTGCCCAAGGCCACAGCACCTGGCAGCACCTGTAGCTTTCGTTGCCATCAGCACGTCCGTGGGTAAATTCCAGGTTCCAGACTCTTGCTTCTTTCTGTCCTCCCATGCCCATCACTTTCATCCTGCTAGCAGTGGTTGAGGGACCCCCCTGGAAAAGGGCATAGGGTGATTCTTGACTACTTTGAGCATTTGTGAACATTAAGTGGGCTGATGCTTGTGTCTGCCTCATAGAAGAAGTTTAGCATTTATTTGTTTCTTTATGAGGAGGCAGGCTGTGCAGTTGAATAGAAAGCCTTTAGAATTAGGGTCAAAAAGACTTGGATTAAATCTTCACCTTCCAAATTGAGCAGCCATGAGTAGACATCTTCTGAAATCTGTGTTCTTATTTGCAAAATGTAGATAATATTTTCTACTTTGCTGTTTTGGGGAAAGAATCAAATGTGAAAAGTCGTGCAATGTGGTGGCTGCTTAATTTCTAATCATCAGTCAGCTCAACCCAATTCATTGCTGTTGAGTCGAAACCCACTCAGAGGTTTCAGAGTTTGTAAATCACATTGGAGGAGATTGTTTGCAAAGCAGCTGGTGGATTCAAACCACGTGACTTGGGGTTAGCAGTGCAATTCCCTACTGACTAGGCCACCTCATCTGGAAAGAAGCAATTGTGAAACCTCTTTGGTTAGCCAATAAAGAAAGAAATTCATTAATTTTCTTTTTAATAGAGAGTTGAATCTAATTTACAGTGCCTCTGGATGACAACCTGGGGTGGATGTGGTGGCTTGGAATTGTGGAAAAGAGTGCTGAATATCTCACTGACTGCCAAAAGAACAAACAGATATGTCTTGGAGAAGGTGCAATCAAAGTGCTCCTTGGAGGCAAAGATGATGAAGCTTTGTCTTACCTGCTTTGGGCATGTTGTTGGGAGAGGCTGTTCCTTGGAGAGGACATTATGCTTGGAAAGGTAGAGGATCAGTAAAAAAGAGGAAGACCCTCAACCAGATGAATTAGGACAGTGACTGCTACAGTAGGTTCAAGAGTACCAGAGATAATGAGGATGGCACGAGAGAGAACAGGGCTCAGATCTGTTGTTCGTAGTGTCAAGGTGAGTTGTATTTGCCAGCACCTAACAACAGTTGTATGACAGAACATAACAGCCACATAAGTTATTCTTCACAGGAGCAGCTTGTCAGATCTTTACTCCTGCAGAGTATCTGGGTAGATTTGAATCTCCAAACCTAGCTGAGCATTTAATCATTGTAAATCCGGGGTGCCTTGGAGACCCTGCACTAATACCCATTGTCTTTGAGTTGACTCTGACTTACAGACCTTCCATCAGTTTCTGAGGCTGTAAATCTTCACTGGAGGAGATTATCTGCCTTCCGCTTATGCACAGTGGACTGGAACCGTGAACCTTTTGGTGAGCATTCCAACATGTTACATGCTATGCCACCAGGGATCTTTGGTTCTACATTGAATATTAGGAAATAGAGTGTTAGATGACATTTGTAGATCATTGCAGCACTAGATGTCATTAGATAATTATGATTGCAGAACATATGGGACTTGGACTGAATTTATATCAGTTCCAGTACAGGGAAGATGTTTATTTCCTGGGTGTGTGTGTGTGTGTGTGTGTGTGTGTGTGTGTTTTAAAAAAAACCCCTTCTCTGTTATCTATCTTATTATCTAATAAGATTCTCTATTATCTAATAATTTTTTTTATTCTTAATTTTGGAGGCTTGTTCATTTTGGTTTTTTGTTGTTGTTTACCTGTACCCTTTGCTCAAACAAAACATTTGTCTTTATTTTCTACTAGTTGACTTTTTAGTAAAAAAAAAAAAAGAATTCTCTCCAGAAAACAAATGAACATTTAAATGTTGATAAAATTCTTCTGGTTTTGCAGAAATGAGCCTTAAGCTCCAATGTGTACTTTTTTGGAGGAGGACAAATAGCCAAAGACATGCCAGGTCCTTGCCCTGCCCCAACCTGCTTAGAGCAACCAATTAAATGTGCGTTGGTTTTGGAAAGCTGTTCAGAGGCCTATAGATTGTGCTTGAAATCTTTGTTTAGTCTTTCAGGAACACTGTCACATGGATGATTTATCAAAGAAAGTTGTTTATCTGGCAGTAAAATAAACTCTCGGTCTGTTCAGACTAAGATTTCCCGTGAATTTCGACCAAGGTAAATACTGGTAACTGGCAGGTTGCAAATTCCGTGTGAAAGCCAGACACATACAATAAATATTTGAACTTCAGCTTTGCTGTGTAAGAGGCCCGGCCTGTCACTGTGTTGTCACTCCCGCTGTGGCCGAGAGAACCTGGCACTGTGGCCTGGCTGGCTCAATGACCAGAGGCAAGTCTGGCAACGCTGGTATCTGGGGGAGCCGCCCCTGCTTTGGCGAGCCTCTTCAGGGTCCGAGTGCCACTTAGTGCTGGCACCAGGGACTTCCTTGTTCAAAGGAGGGAGGGCCTCGGACACTTCCCTCCACATCAACAAACAGCCCTGTGATGAGTTATGAGGGATGTGGACCAGCATCAGCCAACTTAGTTTTCCTTCAAGATAGACATTTGTGGAACTGACTTGGCAGGGAATTAGAGCATGTTGGAGGAAGTAGGGTGGTGGACAGTGGGAAAGGGAGCCAGGGGATGGTGCTTGGGGTTGAATCACCGTCTGTTGTATTTGAGTTATACAGTTGATCCTTATAATTCATGAATTCTCTACTTGCAAACTCATCTACTTGCTGAAGTTTACTTGTATCCCTGAGATCAGAGCTCTTGACACTTGTGCTGTTGTTTGTGAACAAGTGCGGAGCAGCAGAAAATTTGAGTCATTCAAGACACACGCGTATTCTGATGCTCATAGCCACCCTGATCAGCTCCCATACTGCATACAAGTGTCCTTTCCATGGTCTATGTAATACCCTGTTTTTCACATTTTTGTGCTTTTTGGTGATTTTATTCTTTAATGCGGCCTCAGGTATAATACAGAAGTGCTGGTTAGTGTTCCTAAACACAACAAGGCTGTGATGTGCCTTACTGAGAAAATGCATGTGCCAGATCAGCTTGGCTCAGGCATGAGTTGTGCTGCTGGCTGTGGGTTCCATATTTATATATATCCACTATATATATAAAATAAGCCAGGAAATCAAAAGGTGAATTGCATTCGGAAAGTCTATTGTCAGGGACAGCTCCAGAGTACTGAAGAGCAATGATATCAGTCTGGAGGACTAAGGTGTGCATGATCCAGGCCATGGCCTTTGCAGTTATGTGCTATGCATCAGAAAGCTGGACAATGACTAGGTATGATAGGAGGAGAATTGATGCCTCTGAGCTGTGGTGCTGAAGAAGAGCATTGAATATACCATGGAATGCCAGAACAAACTGGTTCATCCTAGAGAGGGTGGGACCAGGCTGCTCCTTGGGAGGCAAGGAGTCTAAGACTCTGTCTGACATACTTTGGACATGTTGCAAGGAGGGATCAGTTCTTGGAGAGGGACATAATGCTTGGGAGGGTGGAGGGACAGCATAGGAGAAGAAGATACTTTATGAGGTGGATTCAGTTGACTGGAGTATTGGGGGTAGGTGTATCGGAGACGGTAATGTTGACACAGGATAGAGCAGGTTTCAGAGCTGTTTTACATAGGGTCACTAACAACACAACAGTAACAACAGCAAGACATCTTTACACAAAAGCACATGTAAAGCAAGGGCATGTACTAGAAATAATATCTGGAGGGTGGCAGGAACCTGCTTTGTTTCTTTCTAGAGTCAGCAGTTCAGTATTTGGCTGATTCTCCATTCAGGATGACTTTAAGAACCTCGCTGTTGCAAATAATGGCAATCAACTTTATTGGCTGAGATAGCTGCAGGTGCTTCTCTGAGGTCTCTGGCTTTGCTGATGGTGGTTGTGGGACATCCAGCCAGAGAATAAAATGAGGGTTTGATCTAGCCCAGGGCATTGCATTTCTGGGTGCTTTGTGCACATTGAAGTGGGTGAATGAGCACAAGAGGGGAAATAGATCTTTTAAAATGAGAGACTCTGTTGATTAATTTTAGTGATTTTTATTTATTTATTTATTTATTTATTTTTTATTTAGGAACTAATGAGTTGTAAATTTTGAGTTCTTAGGTGGTCCCAGTCACAGATTCTGGGACTTCAGTATCGCACTGACTTTGGAACCTATAGTACGTCTGAGTTTAAAGGTGGTCATAGATTCCTGAACTGAAACCCCCATCCTAGAACCTTCTTACACAGATTTCCTTGTTGGGCAGGCCAGCTGCAGGAGGGGCAAGCATGCATCCTGGAGAAGGCAAGAAGGCTGTTACTTTTTGTTTTAAGACCTGAGCTCATTTACAGAGAACCTATGTTCATATTTCCTAACACTTGAGTTAGGGGCACTTGAGGCCAGGTTGTTCAGACAACTTTTTGGAGATTAATGCTTCTTGATCTGCCTGTAATAAATAGATGGTTACTGGCTTGCAGTTGTTTAGGGAAATAAAGGAATTTTTTTTTTTTCCGTAGAGCTTGGACTAAGAATCATTTACAAATTCTGAAAGGATGTCTGGGAGTTGCCAAAATAGTACTTTGGCAGCAGAGGAAAAATTAGGAAACAGCTTCCCAGACTACACTCTCTCCCATTCAGGCAGGATTACCAGAGGATTTTCTGTCTCTTGTTTTCCCTAGCCCTGCCATAAGCCTCCTCCGCAGGACATTTCCTTTCGGGACTACCTCAGATATGTGCTCTTCTCTTTGTGAGCTCTTTGAAAATCAGCTCTCACTGGTGTGTATCCATAACAGAACCATTCAGCTTGTGGACATGGCTTTATGGCTGGCGGAAATCCCTAACTTTGTGTCTGTGGCAGCAGGGCTAGGAATGGGCCCAGAATAAGCACTTTAAACCCTTAAACACAGCTGGAAGCTGAAGAGCAGGCTCCCTCCTGCAGTCACACACGTGGGTGCAGCGTCGCCAGCTGGCCGCGTGGAGTTTCTGGACATAGCCACTTGTGTCTGTTGCTGAGGACTCCTCGGGGACGGCCTGTATCCTTTCAGCGTCCTTCAGCCTCAGCTCCATGCTGAGGGCCTGTGTGCTCTTGTCAAGAATTGGTTGGTGAAAAGGAGCTTTGGTGGCCTGTGCTGCAGTCCCAAAGACATGTAGTTCGAATCTACCAGATGCTTTGCTGGAGAAGGAGGGGCTATCTCTTTCTCTACCAGCTGGATCTGATTCAACGGTACACACACACAAAATAATCTAAAAATAAATAAATAAATGGGGGTGGGGGAAGAATTGGTGGGTGAGATGAAAGCCTTGGCTATGCTGGCTGGCCTCTGTTTTTCAATAGCTGCAGATGCTACAGTTCATAGTTTCAACTCGTGAGCCAGAGAGGAGGGAGTGGTCTTCAGCTGGGCCTGGAGAAATTCTGGGGGTGAGAATTCTGTTGGGTTAATTTAGGTGATAAAGACATTCCTAGAGATAGTTCTACGCCATCTTTAGGACGACTGAGCTAGCGTCGATTCACTGAGAGTGAGATTTGGTTTGGAGATGAGAGAGAGACAGGAGTGAAGACTCAAAACAAATACTAATGCTTAGGATTTATAAAAACTCCTTCAGGTAAAGAAAAATCGTTTGTCATTTCTAGCATCTAGCTCAGACTCCTGTGTCAGGGCTGGGCCCCATGAAAACCTTAGGGACTCGAACACTGAACTGGGCTATAACCAAGAATTGGCTTTCTGTCTGATTCACCTCTACCGGCTGCTCAGCTTAAAGGCTGTTGTGGCCCTAGGATTGCCGAACCCTGCTTCTCATGGAGCAGCAGTGTTAACACCAGGTGTTCTCCAGAAGCCACCTACTCACCTGTGGTCATGGACCTGAGCTAGAGATGCCAGCCAGGTGGGCGAAGCTGTAGGAGAGAACATGCCATAAAGTCGGAACTGACTCAAAGCGGACCCTGGCATTGGTTTCTGAGGCTGTAAATGGCACAGAAGAACATGACCCATCTTTCTCCCTTAGAGCCACTGGGGGATTTGAACCCCCAGAGAGAGAGAGGCAAGGCTGTTGGGTGAACAACATATTGCAGCTCCCTGTGAACTGTGACACTGGCACTCCTCACAGGGGAAAAGGTCTGTCTAGTAAGTACTATAGTATGTCCTGGACAAGGGGCTGAAGAGGAATGGAAGGGGAGGACAAAAGACAAAAAAAAAAAAAGACAAGGGAGGGCAATGTCTAACCTAGCACCCAGTCCTTAGCCATTTCCACCAGACAGGCAGGGCTGGCTTGAAAGGCTTGGCCTTTTTTTTTTTCCTGACATGCACAAGTGCAAAGAAGCAGTAAGTATAGCTCACATGCCCGCCAGAGGACAAAGCCAGCCGCCGCCCAGCCCTTCAGCCTCTCAAGTTACAACTACTTTGCTCTTAACACGTATTCATTTTCAAGCAGGTGTGTGTTTTCCTTTTGCAAGTCTAGTCATCCACAGAGAACCAACACTATTGCACAGATAGAATTCACCAGTTGTTGGGCTCTTATTGTGTCCATGGCTCTGACTAGGCCTTGTACCACTTTTACAGATTCTAATGTTGTCATCTAAAAAGATTCTTTGTTGTACAGATGAACATATTTTTATCATCTTTTCCCAGAGTCTAGCAAGAGAAAGGGTCTCCATAGTCAAAACCACAGAGAGCAGCCATAGAAAGAATCATCCCTGATTCTCAACACTCATGTTGAGGTAAAGTTTTGCCCTCTCTTGCCTGGAACCACCCCCTCTCCCCAGTGTTCTGAATGTTGAACTAAGCTTTCACAAGAAAAGTGAGACCTACGTTTACCAGGAGATAGCTGTGTCCTGTGTGTGTGTGAATCATAGGCAAGAGAAGTTTCTCATGGATCCAGTTTTATCAGTTGTATATTGTGGTTATATTCAGTCATATTCCCAGTAAGAAGCATTGCCCAAGAACAGTTGACTTTCTCAGACTTTGGTCTGATGGATTAGAAACTGGTGAGTTCTGGGGACCAGAAGAGAGGGGAGGGATATTTACAGATGTGAGACTACAGTAGGATTATGGCATTTCATCATCCCCATTCCTGGGCAAGGTTGAAGCAAAGATGTCTTTGTACGGCTTCTCATGCCTAGGCAACTTTAATGTTACTCGCTATGGTGTTTCCTGGGAGGAAATGAGTTTTAGTTAACTTAATCCTATGTTAGTGAAAGAGATTCCATAAATACTGTTGTTTTTAGATGGCAATGATGACCTAATGTCATCCATAAAGACGATGACTCATAGCGACCCTATGACCAGCACACCTGAGCCCTGCCCTGTCCCATCCTCAGTATCTCTGCTACACTTGAGCTGTGTCAATCCATCTGAGTGAGGTCTTTTTCTCTTTTTCTGATCTTGTACCTTTCCAAGCATGATGTTTTTTTTCCTAGGTCTGACCCCTCCCAGCCACGTGTCCATATTGTGAGGTGAAGTTTCACCATCCTTGCCTTTGTGGAGCACCCTGGTTGTACTTTCTTCAAGACATAGTTGTTTATTCCTTTGGCAGTCCATGAGATACTCAGAATTCTTCCCCAATACTACACACAACTCAAAGTCGTCAGTTCTTCTGTCATCCTTAGTCATTGTCCAACTTTCAGATGTGTAGCAAGTAATTGAAAAGACCATGACTTGGATTGGGGCACCTGAGTCTTTAGACTGACATCATTGTTCTTTGACACTTTGGAGAGGACCTTGACAGCAGATTTCCCCAGTGCAACACGTCTTGATTTCTTGACTGCTGGTAACAAAGTGTTGTTAGTTATGTATCCAAGTAAGATGACGTAATTGGCAATTTCAGTCTTTTCTCTCTTTATCATGATGTTGCCTATTGATCCAGTGGTGAGGATTTTTGTTTTGATGTTGAGATATCATCCATATTTGAGACTACAGTCTTTGATTTTCTGCAGCAAGCACTTCAGGTCCTCCTTTATGGCAAGCAAGATTATGTCATCGACATAATGAAGGTTGTTGATGAGTCTTCCTCCAGTGCTGATGCTTCATTCTTCATAAAGCCTAGCTTTCCAAATGATTTGCTTAGTATACAGAGTGAATAGATATAGAGAAAGGATACAGCCCTGACAACACTTTTCTTATTTTAAATCATTCAGATTTAGTCTAGATATGGGTTTCACATGAGCACAGTTAAGTGTTCTCAAATTCCCATTTTTCTCAATGTTAGCCATGATTTATTATGATGCACGCAGTCAGACACCATTGATAGTCAATAAAACATAAATAGTCATCCTTCTGATATTCTCTGCAGTGCCCTGATGCCATAGCCTCTTCTAAATCCAGCTTAAATCTCTGGCACTTCTCTGTCGATGTACTTTTCTAGCTGTTTTTGGGTAATCTTCAGCAAGATTTTACTTGTATTAATGATGATTGTTCAGTAATTTCCATATTCTGTTGAATCACCTTTTTTGGAAATGGGAACAAATAGATATTTCTTCTATTCAGTTGGCCAGGAAGCTATTTTCCAAATTTCTTGGTAGAAGCTTGGTGATCATGTCAGGGCTCTTATCTATTTGTTGAAACATTCAAATTGATTTTCATCAATTGATTTTCATCAATTTTTGGGGCCGTATTTTTTACCTATGCCTTACATGCAGTTTGAACGCCTCTCTTCATTCTCATTGATTCTTGATCATAAGCTACTTCCTGGAATGGTTCTGTCAATCAATTCTTTTTGGTACAGTGATTCTGTGAATCATTTCCATTTTATTTTAATGCTTCTGGATAATTCAAGATTTTGCCTATAGCATCCTTCAGTATTTCTACTTGAGGCTTGAATCTGTTGTTCAGTTCTTTCATCTTAAGAAATATGGAGCAAGAATAACTTGGCAAATACTAGTTGAGTTGAGAATATGACATGCTTGCTCTGGCAGATTCTAGTACATAGAAGGGATGTGGCCCTTGCCCTCATAGGCCTTACCCTCTAGAGGTGATGCAGAGAGGGAAAAATAGATGAATATTGTACTGTATACTAAGTGTTGATATTTCTGTAATAGCACAACTCCTTTATGGACTATGCCATGGACACTGGGTGCCATGGACATAGCTGAAGGAACAAATCTGCTAGGAGGGATTAATTAATTTCTCCCAGGAATTAGGAATTGATAGGAATCTTGATAAGCAGGGAAAAAATGAGCATAGAAAGAATGTGTCAAGTTGAAGGCATGGAGGCATGGTGTTGTCTGCTGAGTTTGGAGAGCAGCCAATCTCCTTATAGTTAGTACCACAGCTTGGTGCTCTGTTCTCTGCTGGGAATTTGTGTTCCCAGTAAGGAGCTCTGGCGGCCTAGTGGTAAGAAGCTGTGCTGCAATCCTGAAGACACACAGTTCAAATCTACCAGCTTCTCTGCCAGGAGATAGATGAGCAGTCTCCACCCATATGATTGACTGCCTCTAAAAACCTGAAAGATTAGCTGTGGATTGGTTCCAACTCTATGGTGGACAGCAACAACTCCAGATATGCTGAATCAGAATCTGCAGTGCAGTTTAACATGATGCCTGGGTGATCCATTTAGATGCCTACAGATCTTATGTATATATAACTGTCCCCTGGGCAATGAGCAGTGAGGTTGACAAAGTAAATAAAAGTCAGTCCTGGAAAGACCTTGAGTTCCGTGCTACAAAATGGACAGTTTGCCTTGCTGGTAAAGGATAGAGCTCAAGAACTCATTTTAGTATGTTACTGACACTCAATGATGGCCTAGTGGTAAGAAGCTGCACTGCAGTCCCAAAGGCACAGGGTTCAAATCCACCAGCTGTTGCATGGGAGAAGGCTGGGCAGTCTCCTCTTGTGCAGTTTACTGCCTTTGAAAACCCACTGGAGGGTGAGCTATGAGTTGCTTGAGACACTGTGGTATACAACATTATCTTTAACACAGTGTGGAGAAGACAGCCTGAAACGGAAAATATTCATTAGTTTCAAGTAATGCATGCAGTTCTCGTGAGAGAACTTCAAGGTGAGTTATTTTTTTGATACGGCAGTCTTGTAGGTATGGATGAGGAAAGGAAAGAGACCCCTGAGTCATGTTCATGAAGAGAGGTCTCAGGGCAGTGGCCTTAGCTGGGTCTTGGCCATCTCTGGGCCACCTTCTTGAAGGCACCCTCAAGAGGCTAGAGCTATGAGATCAGCAGAGGCTTCTCTGCCAGGGAAGGGGCCATCTCCTCCGGTGCCCCTGGGAACTGGAACTTTGTTCTGGGGGTGTGGAGCAGGAGTCAGAGCCTATAATCAACTCATGCTTGGGGCACCACAGAGCTAGTCATTACCAACGGCAATCGTCATTAGGAGCTGTCATAAATTGGCCTGACTTTGCTCTCTAGCCCTTGTTAGTTGTTCCAGTAGGCAGCAAATGTAGCGTTTCTGAAGCCAACTCCATAATTGTTGGGTTGGTCACTGCATTAGTTTGGGCCTGAGGACTGGTGTCAGCTCAGGTATCTTGGATGTCTCTGGAGGAGGGAGATGAGAGTAGCTGTAGCTGCATTAAAGGATAAAGGGAGAGAAATAGAGATGGCGAGTCTGTGTGTACGTTTGCCTGTGTGTGTCTGTGAGGTGCAGGTGTGATGCATGAGCATGGCTGTGGGGGCACATTTGCATGGTTGTGCTTCAAACTCTTTGTTC
Source organism: Elephantulus edwardii (assembly GCF_000299155.1). NCBI lineage: Eukaryota > Metazoa > Chordata > Mammalia > Macroscelidea > Macroscelididae > Elephantulus > Elephantulus edwardii. Next base: position 3,748,006 of record NW_006399945.1, read on the forward strand.
TGGTTCAGCCTCTTGCTGAAAAGTTGCCTTTCCATCCTAGATAGACTCAGTCAGAATCTGCAGTATAGACAGATCCTCAGGTGATCCTTATGTTTACATACATGTGGTTTGTGGGTGCACACATATTTGTCCGCAGTGCATGGGCCAAGCCGGTCAGCTGCTTGCATAGAGAATGTTAGAAGCCTGTCTCTTGTGGGCCTTGGCCTTACCAGGTGCAAGGCTCGGCGTGAAGCCTTGGAGAAGAGAGTGCCAATTTTCCCTTATTCAGGAGTGGCTTTCCAGAAGCCTACAAGGGATTTCTTTAAAACAATGTCTTTATACAAACCAAAGGCTGTCTTTGTAAATTGAGGAACACTGCTAGTGTCTTGGTATTTTAGTTCTTCCTCCAAATGGGCCTAGTTTGTTCAGGTTTTACTGTTTGCCACAGGTCCATTTCATTTAGAACTGTTGATTGTCTGGCAGGAATCAACTTCCTGGGCAGATTTGAACAGTTGGCAGGGATTGTCATAAGGGTGTGGTATAATCCCTAGGATTTAAAAAATATGTTGGACCGAACATACATAGCCCTAGGAGTGTCAGACAGACCTGAGTTCAAGGTCCTGATTTTATCACTTACTTTGCCAGCTCAGACATGTCTCTTCACCTATCTGGGGCTCAGTTTACCCGTGTGTTAAAGAAGAAATGAAAACTTCGGAGTTAAGAGATGAACTATGGCGTAGTAGAAAAACTACACCAATTCTGGAGTCTGGGTGTCTATTTCTGTGTCTGACCCTCACCAGTTTTGTGACTTGGGGCAATTCTACTAACGTCTCAGAGCACCAGTTTATATAAGCAAATTGAAGGACTCTTTCCAGCTCTGAAATTGGGTGATAATGTGTGTGGGGGAAACTCTGTGACTTGGTTTCTTAATAAAATACCTTGATTTATTGTGAGAATACCTCCATGGCCTCCAGGCCTTTCTACTAGGAATGGGTGGACCTCATGTCAGGTACCTTTGGAAGAGAAGCTTGTGAGAGGGTGGAGCAGGTGAGAAGTGATGTGAATACACTAGTCAAAGAGCTGAGCTAAGCTAGGTGGAGGTTAGAATTGTGGGCTGCGGGACCTTTGTTGAGGGCAGTGAACTGTGCGTGCTCTGGGTCCGCTCTTCACCAGGGCTGCGTTTCTGCTGGAGCCCCTTCTCCTTGAGCTGGCCTAACCATTTTGAATTCATCTTTGGAGCTCTTGTTTCCACCTTAGAATCCTAGGGTTCTCAGAAACCTAAATGTGATGTGCTTGGGGAACCTTGGAGCAAATGACTTTTTAAGGATTCAGAGCTGAGTTTTAACTCCAGACTCATAATTTACTGATCATATATGACTTTGGCCAAGTCCATTTCTCAGGTTCAGTTCTCACCTGTCAAACAGGGACAAGCCATGCGTACTTCTCAGAGCTCCTGCACAGAGGCCATAGGATTGTGTGGAGGTGGCAGGTAGTGAAAAGGTGCACGCCTTTCAGCTCTGTTTGGTGCCTTCAGGAAAGGCTTCTGCTCAAGTACAAACTGTCAGTAGGCTCAGCATGTCTATTTCACCTGAAACACTTATAAACCACATACTAAGATTTTCTTAAATATGGACATACAAAATAGAAAGGATGAATGCATTTTTACAGATATGCCAAATCTGAACCAGGATCTCTCTCATTCATTGCTGTCGAGTTGGAACTGACTGACTCATCACCAATCCTTCAGTGAGTTTTAAGAGTCTGTAAATGACACAAAAGGAGATTGACCATCTTCCCACTGCAGAGAATCTTTTGGCTTTGAACAACCTTTGGGTTGATATTTTTCTCAGAGGAACTTAAAAGGAGTTTGAAAGGTTATGAAAGACCAGGCCAGTATAACCTCTAGACCTCTGTGTGGTTCACAAGGGAAATAGATATCAACTGAAGACTCTGAGCACCTAAGCAGAGAGTGGGAGAGGTCACTTGGAAAATACAGGCTTTAGGCTTTGTGGGAGCCTCATTGCCAAGGAGGAGAGGTGATACCGGCCCAAGGACCTTGTGTAGACCCAGTATCTGCTTACTATGTGGAGCCTCCAGCTTTCCTCCATACTCTACCCATCTCTGTTGCATGTGACTGAGCCAGAAAACCTTTCCTAGAACAATGATAGGTGCTCTGGTGCTTGAGCTCTGGTGGCCTAGCGGCAAGGAGCTTTGCTGCAATCCCAAAGGCACGCGATTCGAGGCCACCAGCTGCTCTGCAGGAGAAAGATGGGCATTCTCCTCCTTTACCATTAACTGCCTCTGAAAACCTGCTGGAGGGTCAGCTGTGGGTTGGTTCTGACTCAATGATACACAACCACAACAGCATACTGTCGTTCGCACTGGTACTAACATGTTGACATACTCAAGAAACCAGACTCTTAAGAAGAATAATGTGGCATCGAGATTGGTGGAAGACTTATCAGTAACCTGTGCTATGCAGATGACATAACCTTGTTTGCTGAAAGTAAGGAGGACTTGAAGCAGTTGTTGCAAAAGATCAAATAATACAGCCTTCACTTTAGATTGCATCTCAACTTCAAGAAAACAAAAATTCTTACCACCAGACCAACAGGCAACATCATGATAGATGGAGAAAAGATTGAAACGGTCAACTTCATCTTACGTCACTCCACAGTCAACACCTTTGGTGCCAGCGGTCAGGAGATCAGGAGATGTGTTGCACTGGGAAAGTGTGCAGTTAGGGACCTCTCCAAATTATTGAGGAGTAATGATGTCAGTTTGAGGACTAAAGTCCATCTGATTCAGGCACTGGTCTTTCCAGTCACTTGCCGTGCATCTAAGAGCTAGACAGTGAATAAGAATGACAGAAGAATTGATGCCTTTTGAGCTGTGGTGTTGGAGAAGAATACTGAGCATCCCATGGATGGCCAAAAGAAAAAACAAATGTGTCTTGGAAAAAGTGCAGCTGGAGGGCTCTTTGGAGGCAAAGATAGTAAAGCTTTGCCTATTCCCTGGAGAGGGACATGATGCTTGGAAAGGCAGAGGGTCGGCAAAAGAGAGGAAGACCCTCAGCCGGGTAGATTGACACAGTGACTTCATCAATGGCTCTAATGTGTGAGAAAGTGTGAGGATGACCCAGGATATGACATTCAGATTTGTTATTCGTTGGGTCACTGTGGGCCATACTAGACAGCACCTCACAACAGCAACATGTAATCTCAGCATTCACCATTCCTTGGACCCAGGGTTGTTGGTAGGAGCTGTGAGGTGGGAGGAAGTGAGCTGCCAAGTCATTGCATGTAAACATTGTACATGCCAGGTTGTATGTTTTCTGCATTCTAAGGAGCCTTCTGATTTTCTTTTCCATATCTTCCATTTGAACAGGAAAGCTTGTGTGATTTAGGGTGTCCCTCGTAGCAATATAGGTATGACAAAGGAAATAATTGAGAGACCTGAGGCTCCCAGCAAAGGAAGAACTGTAGCTCTAGTAGAACCTGAGTTGCTGAAGAAATAAAACCCTTTTTCAACAGAGGGACAGACTCCTTTGCCAGATAATAGGGATCCCAGCCTGTTTTCAGACTACCTGTGATGCCTGTACGCTGACATGACCCTATAATCCTTTTGAGCCTTGAAGTTTCATGACTCATTGATTCTAGGAGTAATTTCTGTCTGCCTGCCTCCTAGGAGCTTCAACCCCGAAAGTGGCTTTGTTGCTAAACTTACACCTTCCTTCCCTTAAAAGAGCAGGACGTAAGATGATTTTCCTAAAGAATGTGGAGAACTAGACTCACTAGATCACTTAGCGGTGTAGCAATTGTACCCTTGAAATGTGTTGTTGTTCAGTCTCTGACTTTAAGTATATGAGTCTCCTTAGCAGGGAGAGGGAGGACTTCTGGATGGGTGAGATGGGAATCACAGAGTCCTTCTGAGTTGCATGCCTTCAGGATGGAGACCAGATGGCTTGGAGCATCCTGGTGGTCATGACTCCTATGGAATGGTCCTCTGGTTACTGGTGGACATGAAATAAGGTCAAGCCCCAGGGCTGGACCTACTTCCTCTCCTCTCCTCTTTTTTTGCTGCTTATAAGCAAGATCATCTAGTTCCACACACCCCCCCCCCCAACCTTGGTGCTCTCTTGGTATCAGTTTTCCTGGTGTTTTTTCTTCATTTTTTTTTTTTTAAACCCTCTTTTGCCCTCATAGTTGTCTAACTGTGAGCATGTGTGTTGGCTTTGGGGGTAGGGAGGAAGAGTGGTGAGAAGGTTGAGCGTGAAGCTATCCCTCCTCTGGAAACGGAGTAAAATCAATATATTCTGTTTATTTTCCTCTGTGACTGACAGGTCTTTGCCTGGAGCCTTCTTCTCTTACAGACTTAATGTGTCTTCTGGCAGATTTCCTTGTTTTGAATGCTTACTCAAAGCAGTGAACAGGCAAGCCTAAGAAAGAGCTAGGAGCTTTCTCTTTCTTTTCCTCATCAGCCCCATGCCAGCAGCCCCCCCTTTCTGATGTTCTTTGAGGCCAGTTTGGTGGGAGAAATCTGGTTCGGCCTTGCCCTCCAGATTCCTTAGAATCAGAACCCTGGGCTGGAATTGAGAAGCTGAAGGTTTGTTTGCTCATGGAGCTCTCAGCTTGGCAGTTCCTGGGAGACTGGCTCAGGACTCCACACAGCAGCTACTTCAGAGGTGGCACAGAGAAACCATTGGCATTCCTGGGCCTGATCGCCTGATGTCAGGCCAGCAGCCGAATTCCAGGGCTTTTCTAACAGTTGAACTAACGCAAGTGCGTTCTGTCAGTCCCCGGTCCCTGCCTCAGCCCGGAGCTTGTCTGAGGAAAGCGGCCCAGGGACACACCTGGACAAGCCCTGGAGAGTTCAGTCAGTGTTTCCTAAACTGGAATGGACTGAGCGCTGAGCTGCAGCCCCTGCTGTTTTATCTGATATGGGGTCCTGGGAATGAGGAGGGGGATCTGAGCCATTCTCCTCAGGCTTCCCCTGAAGGGGGAGGGGAGAGCTGGCAGGAGGCCCCTGGTCCTTGCTCTCTTCTCTTACCGCAGCCATATTCCTTGCAGGAAATGACTTATCTGATAGCGAGCTGGAGTCTTACTTCTTCAGCCTGAAGTGGGGACTTAGTTTTCTCTTTTTTTGGCATTTAGTTTTGGCATCAGGATAAGGAGAGGATTGCTTGCTTTGGGAGAAGGAGGGAGGGAGGAGGCTTTATGCTCACAGCCGGCTAGGACATGAGGGGCTGTGAGAGGGGGCCCAGGCACACTTTTTTGAAACAGAGTGTATGTGAAAAGTAAAAAAACGAAAGGAGAAAGCGCGGGAAGAACAAAGGAGCAATAGTAGCCACAGAGAGCCAGGAGACCAGGTTCCAGTGCCTGGTCAGCTGCTGAGGCCCAGTTCTTCTTTGGAAATGCTCATATGCTCATTTCCTCTTTGGGCATTAGTTTTCTGAGCTGTGAAATGAAACTTGAGCTAAGATGGCCCCTAAAGTCTCATTCAACTCTAAGAATCTGTGCTTTTGTGCCCTAAGTTGGTGTTCTTTAGACACACATATGCCATGAAGCAGAACCTTCTCATCAAAAAAAGAAGAAAAAAAAGGTTGCCCTGAGCTCAACATGGGCCTCAAGGTTGGCACAGGCTGGGGTGTAGAGCTGAGTCTTTTTGACCACCACTTCCTCCTAGGGTACATCTATCTGCAGGGCGACACTCACTTTAAAAATAGTAAAGAGCCCTATGGAAGTAAGTCTAACCTCAGTGAAGAAGGACTGAGGTATCTGAATGAGACATTTTACTCTGTTCTATCTTCCTGGGATTGAACTTTGGGGCTTTTATCAGAAGTATCCCCTGGCCTCCATGCCTCTGGCTTTAGATAAATACATTTTCATTCAAACTGTGCTATTCTGTTTACCTGTTGTTCTTGTTGTTGTTATGTGCCATTGAGTCACCTGTGACCCATCATGACCCTATGTACAGCAGCTCTGAAACCTGCTTTGTCCTCAGCTAGTCTCACTGATTCTGACACACCAACTCCCATTTCCGCAGTCACTGTGTCAATCCATCTCATCTGGGGTCGTCTTCTCCTGTGCGGTCTCTCCAAGCCATGTGCCCAAAATATGTGAGATGGAGCTTCAAAATCCTATCCTCCAAGGAGAGACTTGGTTTCACCCTCTCCAAGACAGACCTATTTGTTTTCTTGGCTACTTTTGCCGAAATTCTCCATTGCCTCACCAACAGCTTCATGGCAGCCCCACAGGAGAGGTTTCTACTCCCTGTGCTGTCCTCTGAGGCTTTACTTGAAGGAGCAGTTACTGCAGTCCCTGCAGGCTGAGGTGAAGATCTGCTGATCTCCTTGTGGCTTCCAGTTGAGATGGGGTCTCGTGATAATTCCAGCCCAGCTTTGCAGGATCACAGCCCCACTGAGGCCTCCTTGAGGGTTCCTTCTGTCACTATCATTCTGCTTAGTTACAGAGCCATGTGATGACTATCCCTGGCCTCTGCGTGGAATTCTCTATTGAAGGGGCCCTGCAGCAAGTGTGCGATGGCCTTGATGTTCCAGCCTTTACTGAAATATCTACTTGTATTTATTTGCATTTCTATAATCTGGGTCTATAAGGAGTTGAGCTGCTAATCCAAAGGCCATTCCTCCCTGGTCATTCAAACCCACCACCAGCTCTGCAAGACAAAGATGAGCACTTTCCTCCTGTGTGATTTACAGCCCCAGAAAGCCAGTGAAGGATCAACTATGAGTTGGTTTGCCTCGACTTCAGTGAGTTTGAGCTTTGCAGTCCGGATGGTCTTCATGATAGCACTGTGCTGCACCTGGAGAACAGTTCCCTCTTCAGGCCCCACTCACGTGTCTAGGCTTATGAGCCAGACTTTTTATGCTCATCTTAGATTTCTTCAGGGCCTCCACATTCTCACCCAGTGATTTGACTTCTGTCAGCTCCTCCAGATGTACCTTCACGTGTTTGGATTTCACTTATTGACAACCTTGGGCTTTTATATTCTTCAGAGAATTCTTTTTTCCTTTTTTTTTTTTTAATTATTAATTTCCATGAACGTTTACAGAGACTTTGGATTTCCATTCATTCATTGTTGCATTTTTCTCCCTGCCCACCCCTTTCTCCTCCAGTTCGCTCTTCCTTCAGAGAATTCTTCAACACACATGTATCTAGCCCACTAACAATGGAGGGGTTGTGGGGAGCAGTGCCCGTCCATCTGTGTGCTGGCCTAGTTTAGACATTTTGTGTGAAGAGTATTCAGTCTGAGAAAAGAAACAGACTCTAATCAAGTTGATGTGTTAGTTGAACTAATCAATAAACAAGGGAAAATTGCAGGAAGGTTTGTTGTGGGATATCTCCCGTCCACTTGTAGAAAATAGACTGTGAATCTGAGACTGTTTTATAAGATGAGCTGCTGATTTGGGTCTTACCTTGACCCTTCTTCCACTGGACCATCTTTAAATAAATCTTGAGAATGGCTGAAAAATGAAGTCTGGTGCCTGGACATCAAGAACTGTCTTGAGGAGTTTCCTTCTCAGGACTATTTAATGTGGAGGGAGGCCTAACTCCCAGGAAGAGGCATAAAGATTATTCCAATCTCATTTAAAAGGGAGACTCCACGAATCCTGAAATGGGACAAAAAGAACAGATGTACATGAGAGCATCCTGATTGCCTCCCTGATTCTGACAAAATAAAACCCCAAAGCCCACCAAACCCCAGAGCGACACAAAACTCCTTGCTAATGAGCTGGTTCTTACTCATTGCGACCGGCCTTCAAGTTCCCAAGTCTGTAAAGTATGTCAGGAGGCGTCTGCTTCACTTTATCCTGTGGAGCCACTGATAGATTTGAACTGCTGGAGACGTACAGCCTTTGGGTTATCAGCATGACTCTGCTATCAGGGCTCCATAATTCCTCTCTGCCAGAGCACCCCATGTCACCTGAGCTCCTGGGAAACATACTTCTTGTTGTTGTTGTAGTGGTGGGTGGGGGAAGAAGTGGTAAGGATGTGACTGTGTCCTGAAGCTCAAGAAATAAAGATATTGACATCCATCAAATCTGTGAGGAAAAGCTGTGTCAGTAGTGATATGGTGAAAAGGAATAGTTTAAATTCATCAGTGTTATCTGTAAGATAGGCTGTGACCGTTATTTTTGGGGGTTGGAAACATAGCATAACATCAGGGCTAATAGCCACAGAGAATGTCTTGAAAGACTCCAGGATGAAAATAATAAAAAATTAAAGCCAGAATGTGGAGAGGTTTTTGCCTACTAGAGTAGAAATCAGTATTCGCACTTCTGTGCTTCTCCTGAAAGCAGAAGGGTATTTATAATTTGGGCTCCAGGAAATGAATGAATAAAGTAGAAATAGTGATACACATCTATGCATATATATACAATTTATTTTTTAATATGCAATTTGTGGGTGTTTTGGGTTTGTAGGGGTTTTTTTCCCTCTTTGTTGTATACCATTGAATCAGATCTGACAGGCACAGGAGGAAATGGTCCCTCCTTCTCCAGCGGAGCATCTGGTGGAGTCAGGAATTTGTGTTTTTAAAGATAATATATTCACATGGTGTAAAGTAAGAAAAAAAAGTATCAAAGTAGAGTTAAAAGAGGAACTGTTTGCTATTTTCAAAATACATCCCTGTACTTGATTTATTTTTATTTTGAGCATACTTATGACCCTGTGAGATATGGAAGACTGCTATTAACTGTCTTTTTCAGATACGGTAAATGAAGCTCTGAGAGATTGAATGCAGGGTCACACAGTCGAACTGAGTGAAAAAGGAGTGGGCATCAGGAGGCAGGAATCTTGGCGAGTTGGGGACAAGGACTCCCGTCCACGCTTCATTTAGCTGTCCATGTCACTTGAGACCTACTGATGTTGTGGGGGCAGGAATTTGGGCTCTACGTGAAATTTACCTTTGATTGATTTAGCTACTAGTTGGTATCTCAAGGGAAATCATATGGCTAAGCTCCTTGTCTTGAAGAGGATGATAATACCTACTTCAGTGGCCTGTTATGAAGATTGAAGATAATGCACCTGGGCCAATGCCCAGCACTTGCCAATCCAGATGGGAATGCCAAGCCGACTTGGTAGGCAGTAGTAGAAGGAGGTCATCAATAGAGGGACCATGAGCTCTCCCATACAGAGAAAGCCTGTTTCATGCAGTGCCCATACTAATATGTGACCCTACTAAGGAGTTCTGGTGAAGAACATTGTTAGTCTGGGAATTCTGATTGGACAGAGGTTCTTAAGGGATGTATAACATCCATGTATAACAAAGCAGGGAGACATGTATATACAATGACTCTCATATCTTTCTGCTTTCAGGAAGGGTATAACAAGACCTAATTTATAGTGTTATCAGCATGCTATGTGAATAGAGTCAAAGGAAAATGCAGAGGCATGTGTACTTAGAATATCAGAGGTGAGAGCCTACCCAGCTTGAGGCCAAACCAGGGAAGTCAGATGTTCTTCTCGGGGACAGGAAACCACTAAGTGCTTCAGAAAGTAGGTTTTTAAAAGGAGGGGCAGAGGTGTTCCCTCTATGTCTCTGGAACCAGGGAAAAGGGTTCTGGCCCTCTACTAAATTGCCCCAATTGTTTGTTTTAGGCGTTTTAGAGAAATACCCATACTAGATACTGCTGAGTTGACTTCCACTCATGGTGTTGAAGAGTCTAATTGCTCATACCGCGTTGCCTGTGGTTATGCTTTGCAAGGAGATAACCAGGTGTTTATCACCTCTGGAGGACTTGGAGCATCAGTCTTTCTGTTTGTAGAGGAGTGCTTAACTATTTGTGGGACTCCTTCAGAGAAATAACAAACCAAAAATGTCCATTGCCTTCAAGTTGATTAACTCCTGGTGCCTCTCTGCTATGCTTCTGAGGCTGTAAATCTAAACTTTGGTTAATGGCTCGGTATTCAGTCTATCGAAATAAAGATGTTGTCAAACCTCAGTTTGCTTGTTGAACATTATAGTCACACACCAGCAGTCCTCTGGAGGATCCAGGCTCAGGGTGAATTAGAATACCAGAGAGCACCCAGTAAGATTACCCAGGAGTCCTAGATCCTGAGATAATCTTTCCTGTTTGACCAGACAAATGAAACTCTTCCTATCTCTGGATGTACAGTTTCACTCTGAACGATGCACACAACTCCTCAGACTGGTGTGCATAGTCAGCCATGGTGTGTGCACCATATAAAGTAGGACTGATTTCACAGTAAACCTTCTATTCATGACAAAGTGGCATTGCAGAATATCATCCATGTACTGTCTCTGTATACACTTCTGTCTGCACAAAGATAGGAACAGATACTTATATTTGTATAGCACCTAATAGACAACATGATACCTTCTCACTTGCCAGCTTAACTGCAATGTCTCTAATGATCGCCATCTGTGAAAATGTTTTACGTTCTGAAGTGACTTAGCCAGCACTCTGTGCTTGTGTGCAAGGTGACATGCATCTTCCATCTTCCCAGTGTGTGGTTGTCACATCCACCTCCTGTGATCAGAGGGCGAGGGATGCTATGTTTTCATTTCTCAAGCAAATCTTTGTTAAGGACCTGCTCACCCTCGTTGACATCCCCAGCTTTGTAGCAGGGCAAACCATTTTGATAGGGCTTGTGAGGAGAGACTACTGAGTGGAGTGTCCTTTGCTGATGCCCCAGTGGCCTTGGAGAGGAGTTGGAAAAGAAAGGATTGTCCTTGCTCCCAGGTGTGAGAGCTCTTGTCATGTGAAAGGAGCTCAGGAAAAACAGGTTGGCTCTAGAGTCAGCTCTATAAATTAGTACTGAGAACAGTTACTAAGGGTGCTTGGAGCTTACAGGACTACTCCATTAGGCTCATAGTGAGAACTGTTGTCTCTAACCCCTTGAATTTTAATGCCTAGGGGCTAAATTGCCTTCCATAGAGACAGTATACGTGGAGAATACCTGTAGCACCTTAGAAAGAACTTTCTCTGTTCTGGAGGCAGAAAATAGGTACATAGAAAGCTCTCTGCTTTGTGAGTAAAGCAGTTGCCATTGACCCATGGTAACTCCACACGTGCCAGAGTATAACCATCTCCTTAAGGTTTTTTCATGGCTAATTTCTCAGAAGTAAATCTCCAGGCCTTTCTTCCGATGTGCCTCTGGGTGGTCTTGAACTGCCAACTTTTGGTGGGCAGAGCATCATCTAAGACTCTGCTGTCAGGTAGAGTGATGGGAGTGGAGTTGGGAGTTGGAGACAGTGCCCAGAATATGGCCTGGGTGTATTTCCTGCTGTGTCCTGAGGTTTTGCCCTTTCTCCTGACTTCACATGGGTCATCAATGTGGATTCCATATTCTTCCTCCAGGCCAGCCTAGCCCGTTAGTCAATAACCTTCACTGCTATCAGGCATTTGTTTTCTATTTTATGGGCCTTTTCATTTTTGCTTAATTTTTTTAAAGAAGTAGCTTTTCTAAGGCAGAAAAGGAGCATAGAGTTTGGGGCATGTGAATTTTCTAAGTCTTTTCTTTTTCTTATTCTCTTTGCCACTTCAGACTCTAGAACCTTTGCCCATTACCTGTCTGAGGTTTCACAGGGCGTGAGAGACAGAGAAGAACCTGAGTGAAGGTGGGAAGACTGAGTGGAGGAGTCAGGCCATCTGGCTGGTGGCTGAGACTACCCCTCTGAACCTCCACCCCTCCAGGGCCAGCCAGCTGAGCTCAGCGGGGAAGGGGAACCTAGGAAGTAGAAGGGACCAGCTTTGAAATAGGGCTGGGTGCCGACTTTAAATTCTTGGCTTCAATGAAACCTATCTCAAGCCAAGACAAATTTCACCTTTGGGAGAACAATCTTGCCTTCTATCCTGTTTTGTGTAAGCTGTAATCCAACCGGATGTTCATATGTCTCCAGTGGCACTCTGACACTGGTGGCTGAGTGACAAGATAGCCATATGTGCTCTACCTCTCTTATCCCTCCTGGCTCAGCAGCAGCTCCTGGGCTCAGCCCTGTGTGGTGGCGGGGAGTGGAGGGCAGCGTGGGCCAAGTTCGATCCTGACCGCCTGCCAGGGCAGAGTCAGTGAACTGCCAAATGATAGGAGCTTTTTCAGCCTCCATGTTGCTTGAACAGTCTAGAAAAGATGACCATAAAAGGAAACATGTGGAAAGCTGGATAGATATTTTTGGTTAGAAATGTAAATGACTTAAAGAAATTTAATATGTGGTTGTGATGGCAGTGGGTGGTGGTGGTGGTGGTGTTAATGGTGAGAACTCGCTCTGGTCTAGAAAGAAGAAGCTTCAGTTTCTGTTGCAGGAACAATGGTGTGATGCTAGAATGTAGGCTTTGGGGAGATGTTGTTGTTGTTGTTAGATGCTGTTGAGTTGACTGTGACTTATAGTGATCCTGTCAATAAAATCTGAACCTTATTCCATTCTAGACCATCCTCACAATCTCTAATATGCTCAGACTCATTGTAAAGTCACTATGCTGATCCATCTTGTCGAGGGTTTTCTCTTTCTCTGACTTTCCCAGAATGATGTCTTTTTCTAAGGACAGGTCCTTCTTGACAACGTGCACAAAGAATAGGAGGTGAAGTTTCTCCATCTTGGCGTCTAAGAAGCATCCTGGTTGCACTTCCTCTAAGACAGACTGACATGTTCTGTAGACGCTCTGTGAGATATTCAGTACTCTGCCAACACCAAAATTTTGAAGGTTGTGATCAGTATGTGCTTCCCTTCCTGAATTCTTTTTTGACCTAGAAAAGTATACTAGTGGGTCCTGAGGAGAGCCTTCCCTGATCTCAGGCCTGAAAAGCCGCTGCCACTGTGGAAGCAGGATGCCCCAGGACACGAGTCACAGTACTCCTTCATAGTTATGTCCTGAATAGCGTTATGCCCGTAGACAAATTCCTGACATCCGTGGGCCTCATTTTCCATTCCTGTAAGTGGAAGGAACAAGGATTAAATCATTGAGCTTCCTTTTCTCTGTGATTCCTTCTTTCCCTGGTTCTGTGCCCACCAGAGTCCACTTCTCTAAAAGTCAGCCCCTGCTGTGAAAGGGTCAGGAACTCCTCTGCTGGAGAAACCACATTACTGGGACCTGGGGAACTTTGGGGCTCAGAGGGAGGAGAGGAATGTTTTGTTCCTCTTCATCTTCACTTCCCTCCATGCCCTCATCACCTTTTCTCCAGGTGTGTATCTTTAGAACACTTGTCCACCCTGTTCACTGCTATCAGACTCTTGTTATGGTGACAATCTCCTGGTTTGCCCTAGTCAGTCCCAGGTCCCAGTTTGTTCCTGCTGCCCTGGCATAATAATTAATTGTCCTTGTTCTGCTTCTAAAAAAATCACGTATATGATCTGTTTGTACTTCCTTGCAACACCTTTCCCCATCTTTCACGAATGCTACTCTGTGGTGGTACCTTAAGGAACATGATGGGGTGCAAGGAATTGAAATTGCTGGGATAGAAGTTCTGGCCATGCACACAGGATTGATGCAGTCGAATTTGGTGTCACTGAATTTCCGAGTTAGCAGACCCTCTTAATAAGAAAAAGAAAGTAGGAAAAAGAAATTATTAACCTTGAGTCAGCATGAATGAAACAAAATGTTATCTGGTCCTGTAGCCTTTTGAGGATTTTAGGTATGTGTGAGTTCATTGTTACAGCCTCTGTAGCGTCTTCCAGCCTAGAGGACTCATCTTTGGCACTATACTGGACAGTGCTCTGTGTAAGCCACAAGGTTTTCATAGGCCCATTTCTGCAAGTAGACTGCAAGCTTTTCTTTCTAGTTTGTCTTAGCGGGGAAGCTCCACTGAAATCTGTCCATCTCCTTTGACCTTCATAGTATTTGAAATACCATTGGCATGACTTCCAGGGTCATAATAACAGCCAGTCCAACACAGAGCAGCAAACTGACAAGAGTGGTCAATAACACACACACAGAGTTGTTGGATAAAACTTGGAAAATAGTGAGAAGCCTAAGTAAGAGATTCAGAAGCAGCCATAGGCTTACCACCCAGACACCATTCATTCTTTGCGTTTCTCTCCTTCTCTGTATCATTGGTACTCCCCAGTTTTTCTTTCCACTTGTAAGCAGTTTTGTCCCTCAAAGTTATTTCATAGTTGTCCTCCTCTTAGACCTTTGAAAATCAGGTATTTTTAGATAGTACTGCCAACTCACCAAATTAATATCACCTTATTTGTAAATATTAATCATCAAACTCAAACTCCCTGCCATTGAGCTAGAACAGACGCATCACTGACCCTTCAATGGGTTTTCACACAAGAAGAGATTGCCCGTCTATCTTCTGTGGAGCCACTGGTGGATTCGAACCATTAGAGAGGACTGCCTTTGAGTTAGCACATTCTCTATGCCTTTGCCCCCAGGACTCCTTATTAATACTATACAGTTTTAAAAGGTGCAAGAGTAGCGTCCACTTCCTAAACATCATGCCTCTAGAAACTCTATGAACTTAAATAAATGATGATAGTTATAGAATGGCTTCACGCCTTTTGTTCATAGGTTCGTTAGGAGTGGTGCTCGACTCGACGACAATCAACAACAACTGTGTTATTACTTCTTAGGAATGTACTTGAGCTGAATTTGTTGAAGAACATTCTCTGCACTGTGCCGAGGAAATTCAGGAGTACAGAGGCACTGTGGTAACCTTTGGAGGCCTCAGGTGAAGCATCTTTGTTCACATGGAGCTTTGTGAGCACTGCCTGTGTATGCTTGAGGCACTGAAGAGACCACCTTACCCAGTCCTCTCTCTTTCTGTCCAGTATTTTTCCTCCAATATTATTTACGTTTTATGAGCCAGACCCCTAGGAATCAGTGGCATCTTGCACAAATTACTTGAATCTCACCATGCTTCAGTTTCTTCTTCTAAAAACTTGTTATGGTTATGCAATCGACCTCATGAGGTCATTGGAGGATTCAGTGAGTTAATTTATGTGCAGGTGCCAAGACCAGTTCCTGGCCTGTAGCTTATGGTTGGTAACCATAAGCCATTGTTCATTATTGCCATTTCAGTTATTAAAGCTGAAATAGAGGTTTGTGCAAATAATTCCAGCCTCTCACTAATGAGGGTGTGAACTTCAGAGCAGTGACCGTGATGTTTATATCTTTCCATTCCCTTGTACATCTAACAGATGTGCGGTTGAGTTCTCTGAATTGCTTGGCACTATGCTGGTTTCTAAACAGACAGAAAGAAGATAATGACCCAACCCGTACGAGAGCTGACAGGAGGACAGGGCATTGTCCTGGGTTATCATACCAGCTGTGCCGAGTGAAGGCTTAGGCTTGAAGATAGGACAGGAAAGGAAGGAGCAAGGTCTTTATGGATTGGAGTGGGCTAAGGGCGCTTCAAGGGGAAGCACACATTTAGCCTGGCTTGCGCCTCTTCCACTCAGAGGGTTGAGACTGAGCAAATGAGAGGGAGAGGAGCTGAGGAGGTTTACCTTCAGCCACGTCTCCATTGCTCAGAGGCAGTGGATTCAGAACCCAGACATCACAACTAAAGGGTCAGATAGAATGAAATGATTTAGAGCCTGCCTCATCTACTTGGGACTCGAGTTCCAAAGCTGGCTGCTTTTGCTCTCCCTACCCGAGGCTTTATGTCCATGCCGGTCAAATGGAGCAGCATCAAGACTTGCTGTCTACCATTTCTGACTTGTTCAGTGATAGTGAGGAATGTTTATCTGCATCTACCTTTGAGTTTAGCCAACCTCACAACCAAGGTCAGACCCATGTGCCTTTATCAACACGTTTCTTATTGTTAGCTACAGTTAATTAGGTCCCAATTCATGGCAGCCTATACTGAACAAGACACAGTGGTCTCTGGTTCTACACTAGCCCCATGATTGGTTGTAACTGGACCATTATGATCCATAGGGTTTACACTGACTGATTTCCAGAATTGGTTCACCAGGCCATTCTTCCTTAATTTAGAATCTCTGCTGAAACCTGTTCAGCATTACTGCAACATCCAAGCCTCTAGTGGGGCAGAAGGTGGTGGCTGAGCTTGAAGTTCATTGGCAGGGAATCAAACCCAAGTCTCCCGCATGAATGAAAGAAATCCTCCCGCTGAACCACCAGTGTTCTCATTTTCACAGTGTTGGTGTTGTTGTTAGGTACCGTTGAGTTAGAATGACTCATACCTGACCTTCCAGCATGTTTTCAGAGGCAGTAAATCCCATGGGAGGAGGGAGATTGCATATCTTTCTCCCAGAGAACAGCTGGTGGATTCGAACTGGGTGTTTCATCTTCACTGTAGGATGTGATGAATGCCAGTAAGCAAGGTTCCCAGCTAATGTGAACTGTTAGAGCCAGCTGTTGCAATCTGAAATATGGAAAACATTTCCTTGATTTCCTTGAATGACCAGGGCTTCTTTATTGGATTTTAAGGACAGAGAAAGGAAATTAAAAGATTTTAAAAGCTTGCCAGTGCTAGAATGGAGGTAAGTTCACCTAACACTTTTATTTCACCCATGACAACAACTGAAGCCCAGAGAAGTAAAATAATTCGCCAAGAAAGTCAGTGGTGGAATCTGAACCAGAAATTGGGGTCTGCTGACTCAGAGTACTAGATTCTTCCCTCTGAAATGAGGTGCCTCTGGCTACTAAAGCCTTTGTCTGAGGCTGCCGGCAGTGACAGCGTAGACTTCAGTGATTCTGTAAGTGCTGCTTGCCCCAGCTTGCCCTGGGTCAGCTGGGTCTTGGACATGCCTATGCTAATCTTCCTGCCTTCTGCCTGAGCCTCAGTGTGTTTGGAGTGCTGCCCTGGGCCTCTGGAATGTTTAAACCATCAACCAAGGTACTCCAGAGACAAAACTCACTGCCATTGGGTCGGAACGACTCATAGCTGACCCTGTACTGCATTTCAGAGGCAGTTCATCGCATAGGAAGAGATTCCCATCTTTCTCCCCTGGAGCTGTGCGTGGATTTGAACCCACCAGAGAGGCACAGCCTTTGGCAAAGCAACAAATCAAATAGTCCAACCTCCCCACTTCAGACCCGTTAGACCTGTGATTTTCCAAGGTTTGCTTTGGCAGAACATTGTCAGCATCGTTGGGGATCTTGTGAAAAATGCAAATTGTTGGACTCCAGCCTATTGCTACAGAGTCAGAAATTGTGGAGGTGGGGTCAACACAGTGATACTGATGACAGTGGAGCCTGAGCGCTTAAATAGCTCTCTGGTCCTGGAATAGCTCATGGCTTTTCCATTTCATTTGTTCTGAAAGCTACACTGCTGCCTACATCTTTTTCTTTCCAGGATAACCACTCTACATACCACCTTGCCATTTGGGCAAACACTGGGGGGTGGAATGGGGAAGAATGGAAAAGCAGCGACCCCGCGGCAGGAAAAGCTGTTTGCTTTGGCAGGTTTGCCTGGACTCAGAGCCAAGATTCAGTCAATCCCAATGATTGACTTTATTTAAGTGATTCTCCTATTCTCTTCTGTCTCCTGCTTGGGGGGTAGGGGTGGGAATGATTAAGGTGTTTACTGGAAAGGGGAAGGACCAGAGCTATTCTTTGTCTCACTCAGATGCCCATGTGCCTGCTGCCAGGCCGCCGACGCACATGTCTTCCCAAATAAAACCAGGCCAGGCCGCTCTTTGCTGAGTGGAGTTTTCATTTTGCACCATTAGCTTAAATCAGTGGGGATTTAACATAATCAATGAAATCAAGTAATTAGGTGGGATTCCGGATAGCTAACATCGATGCTTTCTCTCTTTTTCTCTCTCTCTCTTTCTGTGGGTGTGTATAAAAGAGCAGTAAAGTTGCAAACTCTACTCTCTAGTCTGATCCATTCCCCTTCCACTCAAGGTGCCTGAGATCCAGAATACAGGATGACTTTAAATAGTAATTTGCCCCAAATGAACACATAGGAGCATTTTGTACATCTGTTGGAGTTTTGGTTTTTTGTTTATTTGTTTGTTTTTTTAGATGGGAGAAGAAAGCTGCTTTCAATCTCTTGGGGGTTTTTGGTAACATATATCCTTGTAGTCAGTAAATGCATGTAAGTATGCAGTATGTGGTTTGAGGTTGGGAGAGAGAGTCTGCGTTACTGTGACACGGTGCAAGCCCCTTTCTTTGCTGAATGAATAAATGATTCCAAACCATGGCTCCTCCTGGGAACAGACGAGTCTGGTAAGCTTCCACTGCAGGGCTTTTGTCAGTCTGGCTCATTTGGGCCTTAATGCCTCAAAGGCAGCTCTCCACAGTGCCCAGACCCACTGCAGAGTGCTGGAAGGCGGCTCCAGTTCTCGCAGCCAAGGGCCCTCACCCAGCCTGTTACCAAATCTCATCTGCACAGCTGGATTTGGGAACGGGCACTTTCCCCTCAGGGCTGCCCACCCAAGAGATTTGTGAAGCTGCAGCTGAGAAAAGGTACAATCTGCTCTCTCATCCTGGCTTAGTTAGGCCTTGTTATCTGAACTCACCCAGAGGTGCTGTGGAAGAAAGGTAGGGTGATTGGTTTCCATAAAGGTTACAGCTAAGAATAGCCTGTGGAGCAGACATGCTGGGTAACACAGGACGTTGATTAGACTGTCCCAGATTTGGGTTGGTTTTTATCAGCAGATTTCTTTTTACCTGGTGGCTGTGTATGCTGCCAGGCTTGTATGCCAAGGCCTAAGGGCTGCTGCATCACATCCAGTCTGTGGACCTTCCCTGCTACAGGCCAGTTTGTAACAGTTTGCTAGCCTCACCTCCGTGACTAGTGTGCCCCTGTTGTTCAGATTGTCCACTAGAGCATGACCTGTTTGTTCCTATAAAGAGGTGATATTGCTGTAATGTACCCTCGAGTTGGAATCGACTCATAACTGATCCTCCAGTGGGTTCACAGAGGCAGTAAATTGCTCATGAGGAGATGGCCCATCTTTCACCCATGGAACAGCTAGTGGATTTGAACTGCATGCCTTTGGGCTGGCAGCTCAACTCCTTGGCACTAAGCCACCAGAGCTCACTGCATGAAGTTACAGCCTACAGTACTCCCTAGAGCAGTTCCTCTTAATTGTGTGGGGATGCTGTGAGTTGGAATTGACCTGATGGCATCTAACAACCCTCTCTGAAAGAGACAATAATTGAGAAAAGAAAGCAGTTTAGAAACTTGGATGTGTGGCCAAATAAGAAGATAATTTTTCAGCAGCAGCTTTTGGAGAAAATGTATTCAGAGTTCTAGTTCAGTTGTTTGTAGGATTTGCTGAGACCTCAGTTTTGCTCCTCTGTTCTTTGTCATTTTTTCGGCTATCTAGGGCATTTCGTCAACGTTGTCTTAAAGTCACTCACTCATTGAGTCAGAACCTACTCATAGCTGACCCTCCATTGGGTTTCAGAGGCTGTAAATTGCTTGAGAGGAGGTTGCCCGTATTTTTCCCTTGTTGCTGCTGGTGGATTTGAAATGCCAGCAAGGCACAACTTTTGGGTTAACAGTGCAACCCCTTGTGGACTGCCAGGGTGTCCTTACCTTTCTGAGAATTCTCTATTTCTATCTGAAATTTTAAATTTGCAAGTGTTCATGTTCAATAAACAGCTCCTCCTATGGGTTTAAAATCTCTGAAAATCTGCTATGGTCAGCATGAGTTGGTTCTGACCCAGTAGCACCTATCAGTAGCGCCCTATTTTTGTTTTATGAATACAGTGTCTTTTCTGGGATTAATACAAATGTAAGAGGTTTTCTTGTTTTCCTTGCAGTGTTTTTCCTTCTCTGCTGACATGTTTTCTTTGAGCTCTTGTTCACATGTCAAGGCCTTTCTTAAATGTCTGCCATCCTCTGCTGTCCATTTGGATTTAAGAGTCTAAAAGGAAACCCGTTGCACTTGAGCATATTCTGACTCATACTGCCGTTCTAAGAATGATTAGAACTGATCCATCAAGATGCCAAAGCATTAATCTTTATGGAAGGGAGCCTTAATGGCCTAGTGGGTAAGAGTTACATTCCAAACCAAAGGCAGAGGGTTTGAATCCATCAGCTGCTTCTTAAGAGAAAGATGGGCATCTACTACACAATTTACAGCCTCTGAAAATCCACTGGAGGTTCAGCTATGAGTCAGTTCTGACTCAACAGCACATAACAGCATCAGTCTTTATGGAAGCAAACTACCACTCCTGAGGAGTCTCTGATGAGTTTGAACTGTAGACTAGCAGCCAAGCACTTGGAGCTCTAAACTACTACTCCTATTAACTCTATAACTATCTGCCTTCCCCTGCTGTTCTTAGGGTTTCCAGAGCTCTAAAAGCAACCTTCATTTATTGACTCCATGTCTTCAGTCAGAATTCTCCCGTGAGGTTAGAGGCTGTAAATCAGTCACATGGGAGGAGATGGCTCATCTCTCTCAGAGACCCTACTGGATTTGAATTGTGAGAGAAGTATTACCTTTGGGTTAGTTGTGTAACTAACTCTCAATGAACTATACCACTGAAGCTCTTTGTACATATTCAAGGGTTGTAATTCATTGTTCTTCTTTTTAGCATTTTATTGGAAGGGCCTCTAGGTATCTTCTTCGGGGCTAGTAGTTTATTTAGAGAAATACTTCAGTCTTTTGGTTGGGGATGTAGAATTAGCTGCTAGTATTCTTGGAGCTGAACATGTCACTATCCGTTTTCACATACATTGCTAGCATCGGTGTGGCAGCTCACCCGCTGCCCTCTGGTGTGCCTGACCCCATGGTCCGACTGGTTGAAACTGCTGGGTTTGGGAAGGGCCAGTCACTTTGCCTCGTGGCCTAGAAGAGGGGAAGAGATTTGAGTGTCTTTATACAGCCTTGACACAGGTTCTTATATTGACTGTAGCCTCTGTGATGGAATCCAGAGATACCTAGCAGCTACAGCTCAGGAGACGTTCCATGTCTGCACTGGGTTCTGGGCGGCTTCCTCCTGGCATCCCTGTGTAGCCTTTCTGCTCTCCTGTCAAACCAGGTTCCACCAGCCATTTGCTTTCCATTATATAAAATGTCATTGATACATTCTTTATTTATTTTCTCATCTTCTTGCATGTGTTTATAAATTTTTTAAAACTATAATTTTAAGCTGATTTCAGGAAGGCATGGGCATGATTGTGTGTGCTTGATATAGTGTGTTTGGCTGGAAATGGCAAGTGGCAGCTCTTCACCAACTTCCCAGAAGCTGGCGATGGGCTGTGCTGTACACTTTTTCTTTTCACTGCCTATTGGCTCTGCTTTGTAACTCTGGAATTTACCATCAACCTGTCATATTCTGGCCACAAAGGGCCTCAGGGAGAGCTGACCACCAGGCCTGGGGATCTCTTCTCAGACTTCATTCTTCTTCAACTCTGTCACATTGCAACCTTGTCTATTTGAAAGTTTTTGTCTGTGTTTTTTGTGACCCTGATCAACTTGATTTCCCATCTGTACCTCTAGTTGAGTTTTTGATAATATGTGCACAATTTTTACATGTGCAGTTTCATGATGTCTGTTAGAGTCCTTGTGTTGTGCAGTAGTCACCGGTGTCCTTTCTACATTACCACCAGTAACAGAATCTCAGTGCCCCTCTGAGCATTGACTCCGGCCTCTCTTTTCCTGGTAACCACTAATAAGCTCTGGTCACCATGTTGTTGTGTGCTATCAAGCGAGTCTAAACTCACAGCAACTTTGTAGGGCAGAGTGGAACTGCCCCATAGAGTTTTCTAGGCTGTGTTCTTTACCAGAGATCACCCGGTCATTCTTCTGGAACCACCAGCCTTTAAATGAATAGTTATACTCTTGACTGTTTTGCTATTACAACTTCTTAAGACTGTACTGTTATTGTGACTCAGGTTAATGCTGTAGGACAGAGAACTACTTTCTGAGTTTTTAGTCTGAAATTTTAATGAGAGCACATCACCAGGTCTTTTCTCTCATAAAGCTGCTGGTGGTTTCGAACTGCTAACCTTTCAGTTAACAGTGAGACACTTAATCACTGTGCCACCAGCACTCCTCAGGATTCCACTACACACCCAAAAATGAAAACCCATTTCTGTGGAGTTGGCTTCTGACTCACAGTGACCCTGTAGAACAAGGCAAGGTTTCCAAGGCTGTCACTAATTATGGAAGCAGACAGTCGCTGGTGAACTCACACTGCTGGTCTTTCAGTTTAACCAGTTTTAACCACAGTGTCACCAGGACTCCTGGTCTCCATACAGTTGTTTGTTTTATATTTGTGGACTTGTGTAAGATTTGTCTTTCATGCTAGCTCCTCTTATCCCAGTGGGCATGTGCCAGGAAGCGTTCTTCATTTTCTCTCTCTTGACCTTATCCCCCCTCCAGGAGCTCTGGTGACGTGATCTATCGAGATCTGAGTTGCTTACTTGGATGCTGCTCATCTCCTGTGGTTTGAATCCTCGGGGTTTGCAGCCTTGGAAACACCCAACAGAGGGTTGCTCTGACTTGGAGCAGACTCAAAAGCAGTCAGGTTTTCCCCTCCACACCCTTCATCTTAGCTTGTAACCAGAGGACTCACAAATCTGATTTTTCACTCGGCCTCATTGTTACCTTCACCCCAGATCCTTTTGGATCAGGGAGTGATTCCACATCATTGATTGGCATTTAATGGCAAAGGGTTGCCTGACATCCAAGTACCATGTCTAGTAATTAGAAGAAGGAAGGACCATTATTAGAAGCAGAAAAGTTTGGAGGAAAAGATTGTGTAGGAGAAAGTGTCAGTTTGAAATGAGTGTAATGAGATTCCTGTGTGTCTCATCTCAGCCTCAGAAATGTGGTTAAACTTGTGAAGCAGCCACAAAAAAAAAAAATAGGGCTCTGATGACTAAGAGTTTAAAGATTTACTCAAATGTAAAAATTACTATTTTTTAAATTTCCAAGGCAGAGTTGAACAGCTTTTGTACTTTAAGCTTGAAGTTTTGAGTTTTCAGATTTTCTGGATCTCTGATTCTTGCCAGTTCACTGGTGGCACAAATGCTTAAGGATATGACTGCTAATCCAAAGGTTGGCAGTTTGAACCCACCCAGACATGCCTCAGAAGAAAGTCCTAGTGTTCTGCTTTCAAAAAAAAATCACAACCATTGAGCACTCTATGAAGCACAGTTGTACTCTGACACACATGTGTTGGAACTGACTGGATGGCACCTGGAGAGAGAGTTCCAGCTGCCAGAGACCCACACATGAGAGTAATGTCTTTCTCTTAGAAGATACGAAATTGTTGCAAAAAAAAAATATTTAAAAAAAATTTTTTTTAACTAGTCTTCTTTTGAGTTCTTAGTTCATTTGTTTCAGGTAGCTAAGGTCAAAGGCCTGAGATGGAATAGGGAACATGGTGAGAATGAGTTCAAGCAGAGGGTGCATGCTGAGGATGGATGGATGGATGTTACCGTTCAGCACGGCCCAGCCCGAGCCCTCTGGATGGAAATGTGCTGGACCAGCGGTCAGACAGCACTCTGTACTTGACAGATAAGAAAGCGAGACTTGAAAGTTCCAAACCTGATTTTGTGGTCATACAGTTAGAACCCAGGACCCAGTGCTCCGGTACAGCAGCTGTTGTCCCAGCTGCTGCTTCTAGAGACTTCTGCTCCCCACCCACCACCATCATTTGCATTGCAAACTGTGAGCACAGCTTGTGGGTGAGATCCCTTGGGTCCAGGGACTGCCAGCACTGTGGGTAGGAGACAGTAGAGAACAATCACAGGCTGCTTCTGGGCTGCCACCAGCCCAGCCCCACCAGCCTCTGGACATTGGCCTGGTTGGGGGTTGTACACACATCCACAAGGAAATCAACCTTGGACAGCTAATTGCCTGTCCAAACATTGTTAGTAATCTGCATCCCTAAAATAAACGCCTGAAAGATAGAAAGATGTTAGTAATTTCTGGCCATATGTGCCTCCCCCTTCCCTGCTCTCCCCACCTCAGAAAAGAGAGAGAGCCAAATAGCAAGAAATAGAGTTGAATGCACAACACATTTCCATCCCTCGTTTCTCCCTCTGCCCCCTTCAGCTCCCCCGTCCATGTAAACTAAATTCCTTTACAAGGTCATGGCAAAGGAACTTTTTTTTTTCATTTGAGTTATGATTAAAAGCAACACAATCAAAAGAGTGAAATAGTTTCCACTGAAGCATTATCATTTTAAACTGAGTCATAGTGTGTTAGAAAGGAGTGTGGACTTTGTGGCTAGACATGTGTTGTAATCCTCATTCTGTCTCTTAGAAACAGTGTCCTTGCCCTGGCTCGGTTTAACCTTGATCCCTCTTTTTTGATTATAATAAAATAGGAAGACTGCCTGCTAGCATGGCTGCTGTGCGCATTAAATAAGATGCTCTCTACATTGTTGTGTGTTGGATGCTATCGAGTCAATTCCCATTCAGAGTGACCCTGTATGGCAGAGAAGAACTTTAGGTATTAGTCTTTACAGGATCAGATTGCCGAGTCTTCCCCCCCCCCCCATGGACTTATTGGTGGGCTTAAGCCACCAACTGGGTGATGATAGCTGAACACTTAAACATTGCACCTCTTAGCCACCTCTTGGAGCCCTGTAGGAGGCCCGTGTCCCACAGCTCAGCTCAGTAAATGATGGCTCACTTCTCTGCAGAAATTTCATGCAGAGCAATAGGGCACCTTGCCCTGATAGGCCCAGGCTCTTGGGTGTTGAGTTTCTAACACAAAGGTCATGCTGTTACTCAAGAGAAAGATGGACGACAATAAACTTATAAATAAACATTCATTCTCTCTCTCTCACCCTCCCCACTTCTCTCTCCTCTCCTCTCCTCTCCTCTCCTCTCCTACTCAGGTTAATGCTGTAGGACAGAGAACTACTTTCTGAGTTTTTAGTCTGAAATTTTAATGAGAGCACATCACCAGGTCTTTTCTCTCATAAAG
>NW_006399945.1:3772882-3798425 GCF_000299155.1 Elephantulus edwardii
GGCTGTTGAGTTGCAAACTGACATTGGGCTTCTGAGGCTGTAAATCACCCAAGAGGTTGCTCAGCTTTCTCCTGAGGCATTTCCCCAAGAGTACCTCACTCACGGCCATCAAGTTGGTTCCAACTCATAGTACCCCTCTATCGGGTTTCTGAAGCTGTAAATCTTTACAAGAGGAGGCCACCCAGCTTTCTTCCATAGAGTGGCTGGTGGATTTGAACAGTTGACCTTTCAGTTTGCAGTGCAACTCATCGTGCACTATGTGGACTAGGGTGTCACATGCACCTTGAGTTAAATAGAAGTTGCTGGGTGATAGAAGTGGTGTTAGCAAACCAGACTGTTAAAAATGTTAGCAGTTCCAGTCCATTCAGAAGTGCCCTAGAGGAAAGACGTGGCGGTGGGGGCTGGGGCAAAGCAGCTTTTGTTCTCCTCGGACACACAAGGGGTCTCCGTAAGTTGGAATCAACTTGACAGTAAACCAGTGAGTTAAGTAGGTGTAAGAATCCAAGACTTTTTCATAAGAAAAAGAAAACAGTGGGAGAGTGTTTAATTTACTGGCTTTGACACGTTCATTTAAAAGCCTTGTTCCAAGGAGTTTTTTCCTTCCTCTTTATTCTTGGATTAGCCAAAGGTATGTTTTCCCCATCAACTAAATATTCAATATTAAAGCCATCACAAATGCCATTTTCCTTTGCCAGAATAACCTCTTTCAAACAAGTCTATTTCAAATAAAACTTATTTTGAAATAGATTTAGGTGAAACTGAGAAGCAGGTCCAAACTCCTCCGTTTAATTTTTTGTTCCCCTAACCCCTTAATTAGCATTCTAAGTGTGGAGCTCATTGTAAGAAATTTTAGAACTGTAGAATCTGTATAGGTCGAATGGTAATTAAAAGTACACTTTTAGATGTGATTTAAGTTCAGAACTGGTGACTCTGGGCAAGTAAACCTAACCTCTTAAGTCCTAGTTTTCACATCTGTTAGGTGGGAAAAGTAATTGTGTTTTTCTCATAGAGTTCAGATTACCTGAGAAAAAGGTATGCAAATATTTAGTCCACTTTCTAACATGCCAAGTGCTTTGTAATTGTTTAAAAGTTAAATCAGTTGTTTTCAAGTTAACTTTGACTCCTGGTGACCATATGTGTGTCAGAGAAGAAATGTTCTCCATGGGACTTTCAGTGGTTGATTTCTGTAAGTGGATTGCCAAGCCTTTCTTTAAAGAAGTGCCTTCGGGTGGACTTGAACTAACAGCCCGGTGGTTCCTAAGGGTGAAACAAATAAAAAAATAATTTAGGAATTCAATAAGAATTTCGTAGGGAGGCCAGGTGGCCTAGTGATAAGAAGCTGCACTGCAATCCTGAAGGCACAAGGTTTGAAACCACGAACTGCTCTGTAGGAAAAAGATAGGCACTCTCCTCCCATGTGATTTTCTGCTTCTGAAAACCTGCATGTCTGCTGATCTGTGGGAGAAGGATGGACAGCCTCCTTCAGTGTGACTTACAGCCGCTGCAGGATCAGCTAGTAGGTGGTTCTGACTCAGTGGCATGGAGCAGCAACAATGACAGCATCCCTGAGACAGGGAACCTGGCGGCAGCTTAATCCATAATAAGTTGTGCTCCTGTCTCAAAGGCTTGACTCCACCAGTAGTTCAGTAAGAGAAAGATGTTCTGTCTCCTCCTGTGGGATTTACAACCTCTGAAAACTCAGTGGAGGGTCACCTACAAGTTGGTTCTGACTCAGTGGCAATCATTTTGAGGTTTGTGGTTTTGTTATTTTTCAATCTCTAAGATACCTGATACACAGGTTAAAAATAATGTTCACTTCACATCTGTAGAAACAAAAAAAGGAGGCTGCCTTAGTGGATCAGCTGGTTTTTCTGTGTTTGGTGGGAGTTGTGCTTAGAAACAGAAGCAGCTCATGAACCATGTTCGATTTGTGGCAGAGATTAGCACTAGGATTTAGTAACGATGGTTTAACCAGTGTTTATTCTGATCTGTCAGGAAGTCAAAGTAGAGCCTGATTCTATGAGGGTCTATTCACTGGTTTGACAGAATAGAAATGATGTTGAAATAGCCGCCTTGTAGATGCAAAAATATAGACTTCGGTTGTTTTGATGTTGAAGTTGAATTTCATTGACTATGTGAATTACTAGTTAACTTTCTATTAAACTTCTGTTTCCAAGGGTACACAAATAGACCTGTATGTCTTATTAATAGGACTCATCTGCCAGGGGGTTTGAGGTTCTTTGAATGTTATCAAACCAGCAAATAACTTTTTACTTGAAAAATACATTTTTCAGGATGTGAGTGCATGATTTCTTCTCTTAAAGCATTATGTTATTGTTGTGTGCCGTTGAGTTGCAGTAAACTCAAAGCTGACCCACCAGCAGATTTTCATAGGCTGTAAATCCATGGGAGGAGATTGCCCATCATTCTGCTGTGGAACAGCCAATGGATTTGAACTGTGTGTCTTCGGGTTGGCAGAGCAGGTCCTCACGAGGGCACCAGAGCGTCCTATTTTATCATATGCTTTATAAAATTGTGTGAAAATCTAAATCACTAAAGTTTAAGATAAAGGGATATGATTTGATGTTGAAAACTTATTTGAGACTCTCATGTCCCAGTGGAATTTCTGTGCAACCATTAAACACACTAACCAAGGGGGCAGAATCAGTAGTGTCAAGAGTGAGGCCTGGATTTTTATTTTAAAAATTTTCTGCTCCTGGTACTGGCTGTTTGCCTTTTGTTAATTTTCACCTTGGTCTCCAGCTTTCAGTTTGGATGGTTGTTTTAGATGAAAAATTCTGCTCTAAAATGGTTTCTTTCCTTCTCTCTTTTCATCCCCCCTTTCCCATTTTTAGCACTGAGGATGAAGATCAAAGAAGTGAAGAAAGAAAATGGTGACAAGAAGATCATCCCCAAAAAGAAGAAACCCCTGAAGCTGGGCCCCATCAAGAAGAAGGAACTGAAGAAGCTTGTCTTATACCTGAAGAACGGGGCCGACTGCCCCTGCCACCAGCTGGACAACCTCAGCCACCATTTCCTCATCATGGGACGCAAAGTCAAGAGCCAGTACCTGCTGACAGCCATCCACAAGTGGGACAAGAAAAACAAGGAATTCAAAAACTTCATGAAGAAAATGAAAAATCACGAGTGTCCGACTTTCCAGTCGGTCTTTAAGTGATCTTCCTGGGGGTGGGCAGGGGAGGGAGCCGGCGGGTTGGGGAAGAGCAGGACAGCCCTGGACCCATGGCGGCTCCTACACATCGCTCCTTCCCTTGGCAGTGGACATTGTAATCCAGTTGGCTTTGTTCTTGCAGCATCCCACTCCCTCCCTCCATCGCATGCTCTAGACCCTGTATAGCAAATATTTAAAGCTGCACGTTATGGTAAGGAAAGGGCCCTTTAGATTAGGAAGCCATTTTTAAAGAGTGATAGCATGACTGCACTGCAGCATGACACCACACAAACGGAGGTACAAAGCCGTTTCAGCCAGAGACACAGACACTAAAAACGTCTGCAGTAGGAAGAGGGGGCCGGGCAAAGAAGTGACAGGCACCCAGTCCTTCAACTCTTCCTGTGTTGTCACAGAGAATTAATTGGCAGATCTGTTAGCTTTGGGACTAGGAGATCCTAACTATTGGTAAACCTTGTTGCTTTCAGTGAGAGTTAGAAAGCCACAAATATACACACCACTTTGAGGTTTAAGGTCAATTTCAGATAGTAATAAGTGCAAGGAAGAAAAGCATAAATAGAATGCGGGATAGTGAAAACAAAGGAACTGGGAGGTAGGTCATTGCCTGCTCTTCTGTCAGTCTTTCTCAGTGATATGAATCAGCCCTTCTCAGATGCCATGTAAGTGGCAGTTAAAATCAGCCGAGGGCCTGCTGTTACCTCAAGCCACTGAAGGGGTGGCAC
Source organism: Elephantulus edwardii (assembly GCF_000299155.1). NCBI lineage: Eukaryota > Metazoa > Chordata > Mammalia > Macroscelidea > Macroscelididae > Elephantulus > Elephantulus edwardii. The sequence goes on from NW_006399945.1 coordinate 3,776,795, forward strand.
GTGCCTGCCTTCGTGTAAGGAAAGAGAAAACACAGCGGGCACCAAGCCCACGGCATGAGAGAGACGCCAGTTCTCAGCCTGAGAAGGCAGTGATTAGTGGTTTTAAAAAGACATCTTAAAGAAGAAAAAGGTTTACAACAGCCCAGCACATTGCTGAGCAGGGTGAAATGCTTAGTGTCTGAATTGCATCTGTTTGTTCATCTTGCACCTTTTTAAAAAAGATAACAAATAAAATTTACTTTTTACGATTTTTGTTTCTAAGTCTGTCTTGAGCATTTGAAAGATAAGACCAAAGCCTCTTGCTCCATTGGAGACTGTTTTCTGGAAGTGCCACGAGGCGTGTTCTGTGGGAGGTGGGCACCCCTAGCCCCGTGGTCTGCTTTCGTGCGTCAGGAGATTAAGTCATTTGCCTGCTACTCTTTCCTCTGGCCCCAGCACAAAGCTTATCAAAGCTTGAGGTGCCTCCAGTTCTTTTCTTTCCTGTGCAGAAACTTACTACTTTAAACTTGATTGCCCATAGATCAAAGACAATAAAAATATCCTCTTGTACTTCTACAGGTTTTTCTTTTTAAAATATCTCTGCAGAGGGAACAATGAACCACTAGTGTCCCTATCCAGGGAGATAGTTTCACAGGTAAAACATCCCTGCATCATTTCCCAGGTGCCCTTAAATATTTTAAGTCTCCCGTCAAGTCGATTCCAGCCTTTGGCAGACCCCTGTGTGTCTAAGTAGGGGTGTGTTCCATAGGGCTGCCAGTGGCTGATTTATTGGGAAGCAGATTGCCAGGCCTTGCTTCTGTGTTACTTCTAGGTAGACTCAAACTATTAGCTCTTATGCTAACTGTACCATGCAGGGAACTTCTGTATTTAAAAAGTGCTATGCACATTGGAAGCAGGAGTGGCACCCACTTCCTAAACAGCATGCCTCCAGAAACGCTATGAACTTTAATAAATGTTGATAGTTGTAGAGGGGCTTCAGCCCTTTTGTTCATAGGGTCGATATGAGTCATGCTCGACTCAAAGGCAATCAACAACAACACACACACTTCCATTTTAAACAGCTCCACTTCTCTTGATTAGTTTATGGGAAGTCATTCTGAAAAAAAATAATGTTATTTTCATGCCAAATGCGTGATTCTTAGTTCTCTGTGACACCTCAAACAGTTTAGTGATGGTCCCCCTCGGTGAATGTGTAGAACTTGACCTGGATGCTGCATTGAGGCTGCAAAGTGTCACTGTCATCACCCTGGTCTGCACAAAGAAAAAGGTGAAAGAGGCTGTTAACTTCTGGAGACTCCAATCTGAAAATCAGCTGCCTGCCTGACTTATCCCAATATAATTAACCTTTTACAGTTAGGGATTCCATAATTTTAACACCTCTAGAAATTTTTTTCTGACCTTTAATTATAAAGTATTGGGGAGGGGGAACTTAAATGATTTGCCTGTACCTTTGGATGATTTTTTTGGTAATGTAAATAAATAAATAAATATATATATATTAGTTAATTAGAACTGTTCAACTTTGCTCTTGTCAAACTGAAATTCAGAGTGATCTCATGAGTGTAGGGAATCATTTTTGGCTGATTAACAAGAGTTCAGTGCGCACTGTCATTTTGACCAAGTGCTCATGTAACAGCTTTTTTCCTTTTCCAAGGTAGGGACCATGTTTGATGGATTTATCTGGACAACCCACTACTACAGCAGAAAGGCATTTATGGGAGAGTAAGTAGCCAGGCTCTGCAGTTCGGTAAATGGGAATTCTCAGATAGAAAGTGAAGGCATTTTAAGAAAGAGTTTAAAATAAATTAAAAACATGAGTTGCAGCTGCGAGTTTGACCCCCATCTTCAGCGACTCTGGACTTGGGCTTTTCTCTGTGTGCTTTGTGTTCACTTGAGACACACACCAGCTTGGTCTACATCCCATCAGCAATTTCAGCCTGAAAAGAGAGGCCCTGGGCCAAAAGCTGCATTTTTTTTTTAAATCATAAACCTTTGTTTCTCTCGACAAAAGATAGAACACAACCAATGTGCAGACTCTTGGCTTGATCATTTGTTTTTCCAAAAGAAGAGGTCAGTACGTGATTTGGGAATTATTGCTAAGCAACAGTGGTCTCTCCCAATGTTTTAAAGGAATGTTCTGGGTCGAGTCCTGCCAGGTGGTTGGAGAACTCAGCTGCATCTTTGAAGAATATTTGTCTTTATCTTGGAAGAGAGAAGGTGAGCTGAGAGTTGCAAGGGCATTTTGTCTTTAAAATATTCTGTGCAACCCTTGGCTCTTGGGGGTCTGTAGATTCATTCTCCCCAAAGCATAATTATCTAGTCAGAGCACACATTTTCACATGGACCTGTGAATTACGGAAGATCCAATGACTGTTTTTCTCATCAGCCTGTGAGTGATGGGTTGCTCTGTTATAAATCCATAGATCTGTTGTGGTCTCAGATGACTGGTTTTAGAAGCCCACCGTGGGCCGTGGGCCGCTTCCACAGCATGAGGCACTGTCTGTCCCCAGCAGTCATGGAGACCACAGACGGAATCCCTTCCCCTCTAGTTTCTTCATGTAGCAACAACTCTTAGAATCGAAGTCTTTTTCCAAAAGCTTTGAATACTGTGAAAATGTTTTACATTCCATTTCATTTGTGTTGTTTTTTTTAGACTGCATTGTACCAGATGTTTTGATGTTATCACTTATGTTAATAGTAATTCCCGTATGTGTTCATTTTATTTTCATGCTTTTCTTGTCATGTATCAATATTCACTTGACTAAAATCACACAGTTAATCAATAATGTGAGTTGTGGCTATTTTTTTTCCAACTCCCTCACCCTCTTACTCTACACATGTAACCCCTTCAGTTTTTTTTTCAGGGGTGTGTTTTGGTCCCAGTTCAATAGCTTTCAAATGGGAGCTGGGCGTGGGTGGGCTTAGGAGCACCTGGGAGGCCCGCGGGCTACCCCCACCCCGAGCCCACTGTTACCATCTGCTCCTACGAATAACTTCCAGAAGTGTTTCTCCTGGCTGTGTGTGTTTCAGATCAGAGGGAAGGTTAAATACTTGCTCTACAAGAATGCCTTTTTCAGTTTTGCCCAAGTTTCTTTTCCACTCTGGTTTCAGACGCTTCCCTAACCGAATCCCATGTTGAAATTAAAATTTTTTTTAGTCTCCAGAGTCTAAGACCTGAGTCAGACCTTAGAGAATACAATACCTATCCTATTAATTTACAATGAAGGAGCAGTAGTTTGGGGCCCCTCGGTTGGGTCACAGAGTTGCTGGAGCTAGGACCCAGGGATCCTGAACCCTAGGTAAAAGCACATCTGGATCACTTACTGAGCTGCTCATTGGATCCAGAATGTTGCAAGTTTGAAGCCCAAGCTTCATATTAAAATGGTTCAAACTCAAATGCTTCATATTAAAATAGGCTTCTCACCTAAGTAACTCTGCAATGTGACATTTTAATTCCTTTAGCAGTTACAAGATAACTTTGGTTGGTAGAATTCTATGATTAAGACAACTGACATTCTTACCCAAAAGTGAGTCATCATTCTCAGAATCAGAGATGCCACCTTGTAGGCCTGGCATGAGAACTTGGAAACACTCCATTAAAGCCATGCTCCTTGTAGAATGATTTTCAGACACTTGGGTACCTGACTGATGAAATAGGTCAGCCGGTGAAAATGCCAACTTGTCCTCATGATTTCCTTGTAATGAATATCAAAGATGCCCTTCTGGTGGGGTGCAGATATCACTGTCCCCCTTCACCACTACCCAACAGTCTCCTGCTGTCTTGGGTTTAACAACAGTAACAACAAAAAGCACATGAGGGAAAGATGATCATATGTGTCAAAAGCATCTCCATTGTAGCTGCTGGAGTCACTGGAGAGTTTGAGGTGCCCAAGGATCTTAAAGCAGCACTAGAGTGCAGTTGTCTAGCCTTGGTGCCAGTGTAACACCCCTGCTGCTTCAGTGAATCCCACAGGCACCTCCCTCGTGTGCTGTCCAATTAACACAGTGGCCTTGTAAGGCATAGGAAACTGCCTTCTAGGGTTTTCTAGCCTGTAGTCTTTATGGAAGCTGGTCACTAGGTTATTTCTCCTCCATGGATCTGCTACTGTATTTAAACTGCCCACCTTTGGATCACCAGCTGAATGCTTAGCCATAGTGTCATCAAGATTCCCTGAAACTTCCCACCTTTGGATCACCAGCTGAATGCTTAGCCAGTGTCATCAAGGTTCCCTGATGTTCTCCCAAGAGGAAAGGTCACAATCTATCTAAATTAAGCATATCCATGGCCACCCCTTCCCAATGTTGCCTACAATTCACATTTTCTCCTGAGGAGAAAGCGATACCAAGCATCCATTTGTAATCAAATATAGTAAGTGTTACTCTTCCATTTTAGGAGCTTGGGAAGGCAGTTTCCTGGCTTCTACCTGCAGAAGCTCTAATCAGGGGAGGTTGGACTCAGGCCTTGGACCTGATCCTGGAGTGGGCCAGTGCCCTGATCCCAGAGCATCTCAAATCTCAACATGCAAAGCTCTGTCCGAGGACTGGTGGTGCATGAGGATGGAAAGAGATGATTTGAGCCTTTCCCTTTCTTCCCACTCCTCACATTTCCTAGTGTCGCCTTTTCTGCAATCCAAAGTTGTTCTTACTGGCTTTTCGTTAACAGAGGTAAGTCATGCAAGTGAATGTGCTCTCACTGTTTTCTTTCTAGTTGCTGCTTGTGTCTGTGCAAAGAATACTGGAGAACTTGAATAGTCATGTGTATCACCCCGAATGTTAATACCCAGATGTGGAGTTGGACAATCTGAATTCTGAGTTTATAGCAGGCTCCTAAGTGAAGGAGCTGAGTGATGTTGAGCTGCTGGACCAAAGAGCACTTGGAGAACCCAGCAAGGCTCTAAGCCAAGTGAGAGGTTTATGGGGCTCGTACTGCCTTTGCTTCCAGTTGTCATGACACCGTTTCTGAGATCTGAGTATCTCCGAGATAAATCAAACCATCTGAGTCACTCAAAACTGTAGGCTAATCCCTTTCCACCTATATGCATTAGATTTCATCTTTCTCTCAGTCTCTGAGGAGCAACTTTTTTTTTCTCAGGTTTTGAAAACTCACAGACCCTTCCTGTTTTTACATCCCTAGTCATCTATTAACAATCCAGGCTGTGCCCTTTTCCCTAACTCCCCTAGTCTCCAGCCCTGACCCACACCGAAGGTCACTGGAATGGTTAACTGCTTGTTGCCCATCCGTTAGATGTTTTTACTTGAAAAACTAAAGTCATGTTGGGATTTGATAACAGAATTGGGACTTTTCATGTTCCGTTTATTCATGATTGACTGGGCAGTTAGGAACGCAGAGTGAAGGAAGAGCCAAACAAGAGGGGAAAACAAGTGTTTAGAGGGGACATCTCACCTCTGTAATATATTGAGGCCAGCCTACCGAGTTGGCCTGATTTACCAGGGAAGCAGGTATGAGGAATTCCTGTCAGGAAAGGCTCAAAAGGCTGTTTTTGGAGGTCTAGAGAAGATGGGTACCAGAGCAAGCTCCAAGAAGGAGCAGAAAGCTCCTGTGTCCTTATACATCTGGGGACTATTTAGATAAGAAAGGGCTGTACTTAATCACGGAGAGAGTTGTTTGCTTAAAGGGAGGGAAAGTTGCGTGTGTGTAAGGAGAGAAAGAGGTGGCAGGGAGGAGAAAGGAGCCAGCGATTTTCCACAGCTGAAACCCCACCAAGTGGTTTTGATTAGGATGACCTTCCCACCACCTGAGCTTGAAGAGAGGCGGATGGGGGTGCAGAGAAGGGTCTGATGTTCTCAGGGCCTCATCTTTGGGATGCCAGTTAAGCTCTGCTGGGTACTACAGCCTCTTTCAAGGTGAATTCTCTGCCACCCTCCTGGCGGCGCTGAAGTCCAAGGCCCTGGGGCTTTACACCCTGCAGGAAGGCTGCCTAGTTAACTGGCCAGGTGGGGCCCCTGGCCAAGCTTTCTCTCAGATTCCTTCGGTGTCAGGACATGAAGATAAACAAAAAGATCAAGACCCAGAACTGAACATTCTCTTTTCTTTCCAAACAAAGAAATGGGGAAAGAGGGGCCCTGCTGACGTGCTTTGTGCATGGCCTCACCTTTGATGCACTTTTTCATCATTCACACCAGCACCTACTGTCACTCTTGGGAGTAGATTGGGGTGAGTGGTAGCTTAGAGACCTCAGTTTCCTTTCCCCCCCTTCTAGCAGAGCTAGGTAATTTGATGTCTTTGCCTAGAAGTCCATTGTCTGAAAGAATAAAGTGCTTGAATGCCAAAACCAACTGAATCATAACGTGGCTCAGGGATAGTCATGGTGGATCTTACGGAATTAACTATAGTTTTCTGGGGTCAGCTTCCTCCCAGGGCTGGTGGTGAAGGCCAAAAGGGATCTAAGTTGGCTGCTGGTGTTGGCAGGTTACTCAGCAACTCGTAGCAGCAGCCTATCCCTCCAGCCTGGCAAATGCAGCACTGACCAAGGCCAAGCTTTGAGAAGGCCCCAAGGTCTCTGGAGGGGAGACAAAAGATGCTTCCAGTAGTGATCCAGAGAGAAAAAGAAGTGCCAGCACATAAATAATGGTTCTTCGTGTTGGCACAGAGCCTTCCGCGCTATGCCAACTTGCTGGCATCGCCACACACCTGCTTCATGGGGCTACCTTGTTTCCTGATGCCTGGGCTGGAGGCTCTCATAGCACAAGAAAGGAGAGTTTGCATTATTCCAGGACTGAGAGACTTGTATCCCACGGATGGAGGAAAAAGAACTCACCTGAAAACCATAGATTTGTGTGAAAAGTACTAGTATGATTATATTGTGAGTCTTAACAAAGATTGAAGGACAGCTGGTGTGTATGCCTATCAAGTTGGTTCCTAGCAATAGCTTTCTGCCCCAGACTCTTCCCTGTGGACCTGTCTCCAGCTCTTAGCTGGACAGCCTGGCTCTTCTTCTGCTGGTCATCCTTCTTTCCAAGTCTCAACATTTTCCAGCAATCCTCAGACCGTCAAAAAAAAAAAAAAATCTCTAGACCAAAACAAAACCCCAAATGCAAGCAAACAAACAAAATCCCCACTAAAAAACCACCACAAGAACAAAATCCCCACAATAAACACTTAAGCCTATTGCCATTGGGTCTCTTCCAACTCATGCCAATCCCGTGTGTTCAGAGTGGAACAGCAATAAGGGCCTTTCTCGGCAATAATCTTTATGGACGCTGGAATTCATATCTTTTCTTCCATGGTGCTGCTGGATAAATTCAAAGTGCCAACCTTTAAGTTAGTCAGCAACAACTCAACCCATTACCACTGAATCGGAACTAACTCATAGCAAACCCTCCAGAGAGTTTTCAGAGGCTGTAAATCTGACAGGAAGAGATTACTCATCTTTCTCCTGAAAAGCAGCTGGCTGGGTCAAACTGCCTACGTTTGGATTGGCAGCACAACTCCTTATCCACCAGGCCACCAGAGTTCCCTGTAGATCAGTTTATGAGTACAACCATTTGTGACATGTGGACACCTGAACCAGGGCTTCACATCTGTTTCTTCCAGTTTGGCCTCCTGCTGAAAATTTGCCTTTCCACACAAATATACTAGATCAGAACATATAGTTTAACAAGCTCCCCAGGTGGTTCTCATGTTTCCTTAAGAAGCCAGCCCTAAACCAGCTCTGATTCAGAGACAATCTCTTCTCCAACTCATTATTTCCTTCCACCTGATGGATGGAAATGGGGTTTGTTCAGGAGAATTACAGGCAAAAGAGAACCAGCTTCCAAATCAAAGCAAATAAAATGCATGTGTTTCACAAGACGCGCTCGCATAAGGACACACACACACACACACACACCCCACAAATCACAACTGGTGCACAGGGAGGAGGTCACAGCTACCCCCCAGGAGGAATACTTTTTTCAAAGTGCAAGCTTCTCTGTGTCTTAATTTGTTGCTATAGTTTTTATAATCACTGTTATGTTTTCCAATGATCGTGAGCAGCTCTCGGAATGTTTGTGCACATGTAATTGCTTGTTTCCTACCGAAATTTCCATGTTCAACCCTTTCATTGTTCTCATTATCACTTGCCCAATAGTCGGCCTGACCAGGAAGGCTGATCACAGCCTGTTGGTATTGATTATGGGAGTCTCAGTGCCATTCTTCCTGGCGGGCAGGCAGCGGTTGTCGTGTGTTGGCCGCAGGAATTCAGAGCTGCGAGTACAGCTGATGGGGTTGAGGGCTGGGGCGGGGGAAGGGGGGGGGATGAGGAGGCGGGCAGCTGTGCCTGTTCCCTGAGCCAAACAGCACGACAAGGGAGATTTGACAGGGCTTGGCCTGCCTCCTGATTTTTGGAAGAGACTAAATGCAGAGTGCATTTTGAACCTCCACCCCAAGTATTTCAGAGGAAATATGACCCTTGTGTTTCTGATTCGTGTGCATTTAACTCATTAAAATGTTGATTTACAGAGGGCTTGTGATGTCCAAACAGACCTCTAAGACGGCTACTCCAAGCCAGCCTTTTTTCATTGGTGATTTTTGTGGGGAGGGCAGGTGGGAAGAAGGAATCAAAGATTCTTGTCTTTGAACCAGGAAGCCACATTCCATCGGGAATAAAACTTGGACTCTCAGGCAGGAACATAGACCTTTGGAATTGATTGGGTTCTCTCTTGGATGAATCATGGGCCTCTAAACCTAATCAGAACCACCTGGACTTTCTCAAAGCCCAGTCCCTGTCCAAGCATTGCATTTGAACTTGACCCATGCTGAACATAAGCCAGGATGCATTAAAATGAAGACCAGTGTCCATTTACTGGAATGAAAATGTATGTTTACAGAGAGCTCTTGGCGTCCTGGGACAAACAGTCCAGACTTGACTCTCCTTTTCACCTGAAACTCCTCAGATGAACTACCTCAAATGAACATTTATTTACTCTTTTAAAAAAGCAACAACAAACTATCTCAAAAACTTGGAGTAAATTTTCTAAGGTTTTAGTATACAGAAAACCTTCCTGGAAGGGGCAAAAGGATGACTATTGTTATTGTTGTGTACCGTGGAGTGGGCACTCGCTCATAGGTGACCACTATCAGTCTTTCAGAGGCTGCAAATCACACAGGAGGAGATTTCACATCTTTATCTCTCAGAGCTATGTCTTCTAAATTTAGCCATGAGTATCATCTTGGGTCACCAGACTTCTTTCAGAAGTTCTGGGCTTATATCCATTTATCATTTCTTTAAGGAATTTTCTTCCTTCCTTTTTCCTCACTGAACTGGTGTGGGAAGAGTTCCTTAAGTGGGGTGTCTGTGTGAACCTATTATATGTATGGGGGGCAGTGGTGTATATCAGCATCAGACAATGTAGAACTGGGCCCTGGGGCTGGTGTGCTTGGATCTCTGTTGGTGTTTGTCTTTGCAATGTGGCTTCATTCACAGCCACTGGTTTCTCCTATTCTTCAGAGCTTCCAGCATCTACCTCCCATGCCGTACATTAGAATGTTAAGTTATGTGATGCTCAGCCCTTCTTCTGTGGATCACTCTTTGTTGACTGCCTTTTAGTCACTTCAAGCTGGTTGTACACGTGGGGACTATGACAAGGTATGATACTATTTCTGTCTGACCCCACTCCACTGTCATTGATTAAGCACCACGCCTTGGTCAGGTAGCTTGTGCTGGATGGTTAAGAAAGAAGAAGGACAAGAAACAAATCAGCTTCAGAGTGTGTTGCAAGTCACAGCCCATGTGAGGCCTGCTCAACCCCACTCCAGGGTGAAGTTTGGCAGCACTCTGACTGTTTAGTTCTTAGTGCTTTCAAGCCCCTTCCCCACCTCCTTTCATACTATTGGGTTGGTGACATTTTTTCATTAACCTAGCTATTTTTCCATTATGAATGGATTTGAATGTTCTAAAGGTTGGTCTGGCTTCACAGACGGTGTCCATCAGCTGCTGACATACCAAAGAAATTACAGAAAAGTTGGTTTTCCAGTACCTCTTTGGCAGAGGACCCAGCAGCTGACGCTGGCTCGGAATTATGCTCATAACGTGTAGCACTGGAGCCCTGGTTACTGAGCACTTTCTTACAGGATATTTTCAACCACTTATTGTTCAGAACTGTTAAATGTTCACATTTGGCTTATTCCCCTTGGGACCACTTATCATCTAGCTAATTCCTTTTTCTTCTAAGTACAGGCAATCCGCAGGCCATCAAAGTCCAACCTACAGACCACTAACTCATCATCTAGCCTTGGCAGTGTGATGGTAATGTGTCAGGCTTCTGACCAAAGATTAGCAGTTTGAATCTACCAGCTGCTTTGTGGAGAAAAGTGGGCAGTCTCCTCCCATGAAGTTGGGTAGCCTCAGAAAACCAATGCACGGTCACTGTGAGTTATTTATAACCTCATATTTGCCCTTAAATGTTTTATAGCTTTTTCCGCACTCTAAATCAGAGAAGCATTGGTGGCACCGTAGGTTAAACATTAGGCTCCAAACCCCAAAGTTGGTGGTTTGAACCTACTAACAACTCAGCAGAAAGATGAAATTGTCATCTCCTGGAAAGATTTGCAGCTTCAAAAGCCCTATGGGGAAATTCTACTATGTTCAAGAGGCTCTCTAGGGGCCAAAATTAAAGAGACAATAGAGAGTTTTAAGTTTTCAAGCTAAGGTTTTGATCTAGCTCATTCTAAGTTGGCATCTTCTACCGTGCTTCCGGTGAATTTTAATTTCCACCAGATATAATGAGTCTGAACCTATCTTTCATTAAGATAACTGGTAGTCTGTAAGAATCATCTGAGGATATAAATTCTGATTTAGTATACCTGGGGTGGAAATGTAAATTCTTAGCAGAAAGTCAAATCAGAATAAATCCCTAAATTCTTCATTACAGCCACCTTCACTTGTTTCACAAGCGTCTTTTAAACCATTGAAAAGACTTTAAACTTTTTTTATGCACTACTAAAATAAAATTCAATTCCATCAGGTGGATTCCAACTTGTGACCCTGCTGGACAGACAGAAAGAACAGCCTAATGGACTTCCAAGTCCTTATGAAAGCAGAATGCTTACTTTTTTGGGAAGGGCAGGAGACTGGTGTGCTCAAACCGCTGACTTTTCTGTTGGCATATGAATGTGTCAACCCCAGTGTCAACCTTCAAGAGCTCCTTCTTGCAATATCTGCCGACTGCTGTTGAAGCCATTCCAACTAATGGCAGCCCCTTGTTTGGTTTCTGAGGCTGAACATCTTCGTGAAAGGAGACTTCTTATCTTTCTCTCATGGATCCAAACTGCCAACCTCTCAGTTAGTGGCTCAACATACTATCCACTACACCATTGTATCTTTTTCTTGCACTTTAATAACACTGAACAAGAACTACATGCATCTGTTCTGACTTACAGACAAATTGGACCTAAAAATGCACTTGGGAATGGATTCTGTTCACAACCCAGGGCTTCCTATTGTGAAGAACTGAGCAAGCCAGCAAACTTTGGACCGTTTTGTCTAAATAAATTAGAAGATTAATTTACTGACCTAATCCATAGTCTTTTCAATTTCCTCACATGCATGTGAAAGTTGGACAATGAATAAGAAAGAATTGATGCCTTTGAGTTGTGGTGTTGGCACAGATGATTGAATTTATCATGTTCTGCCAGAAGAACAAACAAATCTGTCTTGAAAGTGTAGCCAAAATGTTACTGAGAGGCAAGTGAGATGAGACTTTGCATTATAGACACTGGGTGTGTTATTAACAGAAGCCAAATCCTGGGCAAGGATATCATGTTTGGTAAAGCAGAAGGTCTGAAAAAAAGAGGAGGACCCTCCCTGAGGTGAACTGCCACAGTGGGTGCAACCACGATCAAGGCTAAAGCACAGCAGAGACAGTGAAGATTAGTGCAGGACAATGTTTCTGTTATGCAAAGGGTTGATATGAGTTAGAACTGACTCGATGGTCCCTAACAATCAAGGAACAACATGAAGTTAATTCTTCATGATTCCTTGATGAAAGACTTGCAAAACATACTGGAAGATAGAAAATACAGCACAAACAGTACAATTCAATCAGGCAACAACAACAAAATCCACTCTTCTATAAAAGTGCAAAAAAATTTACATCAATTTCCTGATAATCTCAAGTACTAATTCTGACGACAGTGGGAGATAACAGAAAGAAGGGTTAGATCCTAACCTGGTGAATCCCTTCTTCATAGGGCTTGTCTAAAAGGACCTGCAAATACTGCACATTTGTCAGGAGAGGGCTTCATTGTTGTCTTTTTTTCTCACTCCATGTCATCTTGAGAAGAGCTACAGTATTGGACTGGTCTTAAAATATTGTTCCTTTTCTCTTGGGCATTTCTGGGTTGAGAAAATGTCTCCAAAGTGCAAGAATGTGGGAGTTGGAAGCTGTGTGCAGCAGACCTTTATTTCTGAATGACTTATGAAATTCAGTGGCTTCTACTGGAAAGAAAGAAAGAAAGAAAAACCTTTCATGAAGGGCTTTTTCCACCTCCTTCTACTTACCACACTGGGACTTACTAACAGAAAACAGCTCCACCAAAATCAAAAGTGATCAGACCTCTCACACGGGCAAGATTTTCCAGCTGCTGCAAATGAGCTCCTCATTTCTCCTTTACACACGCACACGTACACTCACCCACACATGTGCGTTTACACGTATCCATACATACAGACCATACGTTCACCCATACATGCACACTTACACGTATCCATACATACAGATGCATCTGTGCACATCCACACACGTATATGCATGTACACATACATGAACAGACACACACAGGAACATTTCATGCCAGTTCTGCAGGCTTCCTCCAGAGATGCCGCCAGCTCACAGCCTCCCCACCCAGCTACACTGGAGCCCTCAACTTGTCTCCCTGGTCTGCCAGGACTTCAGCTACCTCAGAGGAAGAGTAGAAGAGTTCTTGGATTTCCCTGCGATGCTCACAGCTCTAGTTTTGTAGCTCCTCACTGGTTTGAGAAGGACCTTGGACCAAGAATCCCCGGCTTGGAGGGCAAGTGTACCTAAGAAATATTTTCTTTTAGTGACTAAAGCTCTCAAAGCTGTTATTTTTAACAGCATTTACCATCTCTTTTAACTAGCATTCCCTTATTTCTCCTTTGCTACTTATTTTTCATGTTTCCACATTATAAACTTTTTTATTGTGAATTGAGTGAAAGCTTACAAAGCATATTGTTTTTTCAAGCATTCATGCATATTTTGTTCCATAACCTTCTGTATAGACCCACAGTGCCTGATGTCCACTCATTCCATATTGCCTTTTCCTTCACGCATTAAGTATTCATGATCCTTTCCATTTCTTCATGAAGCCTCATTTTTCTTTCTTTAAAAAAAATCATCTTTCCTTATCTCTCTCCCTCGAACCCTCCCCATCTTCCTTTAATCGTTCTGTCTGGTTTTGTTTGGGTTTTTTTTTTCCCTCTCCTCTCTTTTTCAGCTCCTCTTCAGCTCCTGAAATTAAAGGTATCATGTTTGACTGGGGGGTGCTTTTGAGGTGTTCATGAAGTGGTAATGCTTGGCTCAGGGCCCCCCTTTATGACGAGGCTGCTGGCAAGACATCTAATCCACTTTAGAAATCAGGCAGCCTTCTTGAGAAGGGCATCCCATTCCCACGGCTCTACCTCCTCCCATCGCTCAGTCACCTCTCCAGTCTGCCTTTGACTTGCAGGCTGCAAAGTCTGATTTATGGCAGGGGTATCACGGCTGAATTGCAGGAAGAGTTGCCCTTCTGAGATGCAGCCTGGAGGTGGCTTTGGTTCCTGCAGGTATGAAAAGTGGCACGTTGTGCCCTCACACAACCGTTGTGTTGGTCCATTGTCAGATGTAGGAACAAAAACAAACCCCAGTTATTTTCCAGCAGGGCGGCACATTCCTTCCACAGCTCATCACCCTGTAATCAGGCCTCGTGTAGGCCATACACACTGGGGGCCTAAACAAAAGTGGTTTCCCTTCACACAACACAAAACCATCTCCCATCTGTCAAGTTGACTTCCTCATCTTGGGAACATTGGCATTTGGGCTTTGACACCCTGCTAGGCAGCAAGAGGGCTGAGTGAGATGAAGGGAAACTTCCTGTTTGACTGAGACAGAGGACAGCTGGTAGCTTCATTTTCTGAAGGGCTTAGAGAGCCACAGGGCCCTTCAGAAATGTCTACTTAACAAGCATTTTGCTGAGCGCTCTTGGGACTTCCTTGGCTGGAATCCATGAGGGCCCGGACCTTCCTGGCACTGGGGTCTAGGAAGAAGAGACAAACAACTATTTATCTGTGCCCTGTCTGCTTCATCTGGAGGGAGAGGGTTCTATTGTTTCAATCAGTGATAGCAGCCAAGGTGGTCGGGTGCTAGCTATTGTGAAGGATGCGAGGTGAAAACAGAAATGATTCCTGTTTCCCAAGTATATTCTGATCTCAGATGGGAGGTCAGGTATGACTGCATTAAGAGAGATGAAGGTGAACTGCTTTGAGACACCTGAGATTACATCAAGGAGGATCTTAAAAGGTGGCTCTGAAATCAGATCTTTAATAATGGCTAGAGCACAAAATTGGGAAGGGCGTACGCCAGGGATGCATCCTATCTCCATACCTTTTTAACCTATGTGCAGAACAGATTATCCAGGAGGCTGGGCTATATGAGGAGAATTGTGGGGTCAAGATTGGTGGACGATTTATCAACAACCTGCGTTATGCAGATGACACAACCCTGCTTGCTGAAACTGAAGAGGACCTGAAGCGCCTGCTGCAGAGTGTCAAGGACTGCAGCCTACAATATGGATTGAGGCTCAATGTCAAGAAGACAAAGATTCTCGCCACTGGACCAACTGGCAGCATCAGGATGGATGGTGAAGAGATTGAGATTGTACACAGCTTTAGTTTGCTTGGCTCCATAGTCAACAGTCTTGGCACCAGCAGCCAGGAAATTAAAAGACATATTGCCATGGGAAAGTCTGCTGTTAGGGACCTCTCCAAAGTGCTGAGGAGCAATGGTGTCTCTCTGGAGACTAAGGTGCGTCTGATACAGGCCATGGTTTTTGCAATCACTTGTTATGCATCAGAGAGTTGGACAATGACCGAGGAGGATAGAAGAATTGATGCCTTTGAGCTGTGGTGCTGGAGAAGAGTATTGGGAATACCATGGACTGCTAGGAAAACAAACAGATTTGTCCTGGAAAGGGTTAAACCGGGTGGCTCCTTGGAGGCAAGGATTCTGAGGCTCCATCTAACATACTTTGGACATGTTGTGAGGAGAGACCGGTCCTTAGAGAAGGACATCATGCTTGGGAGGGTGGAGGGGCAGCACAGGAGAGGAAGGCCCTCTATGAGGTGGATTGATTCAGTGACTGGGATAATTGGGATGGGAGTATCAGGGACAGTGCAATTGGCACAGGACAGAGCAGAGTTTAGGGCTGTTGTACATAGGATCGCTATGAGTCGCAAGTGACTCGACGGCACATAACAACAACAGGGCACACCAGGAAGAGGGTATTCTAGGCAGAAGGGACGACATGGACATTGAGACAAAATGAGGGCATGGAAGTGATCCTGGATGACCTACTGGAGATTGAGGAGTCTGGATGGGCCAGCAGGGGAGAATGGAAGGCCCAGCATGTGTTATTAGTCAAATGAACTGAAAATGTCAATGGTCAGCTCCTGAGCAGTGTACTGGCTGGGGCTGGCTGCCACCAAGAACCCTGGGCTCAGAGTCACTCAAATCACATCAGTTGTAACTGAACTGCAATGGAGTAAGTGCAGAAATTAGAATGTGTGGGAGTTATTTTATGTTTGTTGAGTCTAATAATACAAATCTTGAGCTTGTGGGTACATGCTTTGGCATCATCACCTCCCCGTTATCACCCTTTTTTATTGTATTTCACAGAATTGTATGTGACAAACTAAAAAGAAAGAAAACCTGGTCTTTGATCTTCAATAGTTCAAGAAATACCTCCTTACTTGGCTTCATATTGCTTGGTCTCACCCATTTCTGAAAGGCTCCACTTTGCCTCAGCGTTAAATAATCAAGCCACATGTTGTTTGTTGAGGTATGATGTTTGAGGCTGATCTAGGTCTTCTCCTCTCTGCCATGAGGCCAGAGGAGCACATACCATTCCACACCCATCAGGGCCCTTCAGGTGGGCTTGGGGTCTGGATGGATTCATGGGAGTGTCCCTGAGAGCAGGATCTAGTACCTCCCACCCTCTGGGAACATCTTTGATATGGAGGCATTTTGTAGGTGGCTCTGGCAATAGACTTAGAGCTGAAGTCATTGAGTGGAATAGAGCAGGGAAACAAAAGCCTGATCTTTATGACTTGCTGAATTTGTTTTCCTGGAAATTCTTTTCACATATTAGTATTTTCAATTGAATGAGTTGGGTGGGGATGAGGTGAGAGCAGCATTGATCAATATTTCGTTCTGTTGTACATAGGGTCGCTATGAATCAGAGCCAACTTGACAACACCTAACAACAACAATTACTTCAAATGTGAATAATTTAAATGTGTCTATTTAAAACACTGGAAGCTATCATGCCTTTGTCAGTAGGGTGTTGCACTGCCAGCCCAAAGGTAGGAGGTTCTAATTTACTAACTAAACATTCTCCTATGTGATAACTGAACCTACTGAACCTACTATACTCTGAACCTACTGGAGGGGCAGCTATGAGTAGGTTCTGGCTTGATAACAGTGAGGTTTTGAAATTTGTCTGCTTTTTATTTTAAATTGGATTTTCATGAACATGTACAGAAAGGCTAGATTTTCATTCATTCATTTATACACACTTTTCTCTCTACTGGAAGCAGTGAGTTTTGAGTTTATTTAAAATACAGAGATGATCAGACTAGATAAAGTAACAAGACTCAACTATGAGTTATATACAAAAGATGTGCTTTAAATAATTTGCAAAGGAAATTAGAAAACATTTCGAACTGAATGAAAAGAGGGTCTTCCTCTTCTTCTTTTCCTCTACTTTTCTGAATATCATGTCCCTATCCAAAAATAACCTCTTCTTGCAATATATTCAGAGTATGTAAGGCTAAGCTTTATCATTTATGCCTCCAAAGAGCACCCTGGCTGCACTTTGTCCAAGACATATTTGTTTGTTCTTTTGGGATTCCGTGAGATGTTCAACACTCTTCTCCAACACCACAGCTCGAAGGCATCAAGTCTTCTTCTGTCATCCTTAATCATTGTCCAGCTCTCAGATGCACAGCAAGTGATCAAAAAGACCATGCCTGAATCCAAAACCTATACTTGGACCAGGAGGCAGTCATCAGTACAGAGCAGGGAACACTGTTTGGTTTAAAGTCCGGAAAGGTGTACACCAGGAGTGGATCCTATCTCCATACCTCTTCAATCTATATGTGGAACTGATCATCTGAGAGGCTGGATTCTGTGAAGAGCAGTGTGGAATCAGGCTTGGAGGAAGACTCATTAACAACCTACATTATGTAGATGACACAATCTTGCTTGCTGAACCTGAAGAAGATCTGAGTCATTTATTGCAGATCCATGACTGCAGTCTTCAATATGGATTGAAGCTCAACATGAAGAAAACAAAGATTCTCGCTACTAAGCCCATTGGCATCACCATGATAGGTGGAGAAGAGGTTGAGATTGTTAACAATCATAGCTTGCTTGGTTCCAAAATCATACTTTTGGTACCAGAAGTCAGGAAATCAAAAGACTAATTGCACTTGGAAAATCTGCTGTCAGGGACCTCTCCAGAGTACTGAAGTGCAAAACTATCAGTCTAGAGACTAAGATGAGCCTGATCCAGGCCATGATCTTCACAATTATTTGCTATGCATCAGAGAGCTGGATAATGACTAAGGATTACAGAAGAAAAATTGATGACTTTGAGTTGTGGTGCTGGAGAAGAGTCTTGAACATACCTTGGACTGCCAAGAGAACAAACAAGTCTGTCAGGGAGAGGGTGAAACCAACTTGTTTCTTGAAGGCAAGGATTTTGAAGCTTCATCTTACATACTTTGGGCATGTGGCCAAGAGGGACCAGTGCTTGTAGAAGGACATTATGCTTGGAAGGGTGGAGGAGTGCAAGAGAGGAAGACCCTGGATTAGATGGATTGACTCAATGACTGGGATAATGAAGGTAGGTGTGCTGCAGATGGTAAGATTGGCTCAACATAGGGCAAGGTTCATAGCTACTGTTCATAGGGTTACTACGAATTGCACATGACTAGAGAGCACATAACAACAGCATCTGCATCACTGTTCTCAAATGACCTTTGTGGATGTTGTTGAGGGAGCTGCCATTCAATATGTCTATAATTATTAATGGTGACATCACATACAAGGGAACCAAATGCTCCTCGGTCCATTGAGATCTGTAGGTGGAGTTTGGCTGAATTAGGAAGTAGATCACTAGTTCTTTCTTCCTGCAGAAGCTCTGCTGAATCCTATTCAGCATGATGTCAACTCACAAGGCTCCACTTACGGATGGTGGCTGGGCATGAGGGGCATTGACAGGGAATCTAGCATGGAAGGAGAGAATTCTACCACTGAAATATCATTGCTTCCACTATTGTCAAATGTCCTTTGCCAAATGTGCAACAATGAATAAATGGAAATCCAAGTTCTCTGCAAACTGTCAGTGAAATCTCAATTTAAAAAGAAAAAAAGTTCTTTGTCACTACCACCCTCATAGAGTTGACTCTAGCTTATAGTGACTCAGTGTTGTTATTATTGTTACTTGCCATCGAGTCAGCTACGATTCATAGCAACACTATGTAAACAATGGATCAGAACTTTGCCCTACCCTATGCCATCTTCATTATCTCTGATACACTTGAACTCATTGTTACAGTCAATGTGACAATCCATCTTGTTGAGAGTCTTCTTTTACCTTTCCAGGCATAATGTCCTGTTCCAAAGACAGGAACCTCCTAACAACATGTCCAAAGTATGCTTCACCATCCTTACCTCCAAGGAGAATCCTGGTTGCATTTCCCCCAACACCTTCCAAGACATATATATCTATTTTTCTTTTGGCAGCACTTTTATCCAACACTACAACTCAAAAGTATCAATTCTTCTCTTGCCTTCCTTATCTGTTGTTCAAATTTCAACTATATAAGAAGTGACTCAGTAGGGTAGAATTACTCATGAGTCAGTGTCACCAGCCTAACTTGACAATTCCTTGAGGCATGTGTTGCATGCTTTCATAGTCCACACGTACTCTTCATGTCCTACACAGCTTGAGTGCACTTTTGGGTCTCAATAAAGAGCAACGAAGGACTTCTGGTGATTCAATGGAGAAGCACTATCTGCTAACCAAAAGGTCAGCAGTTTGAGGCCATCAACCAGTCTGTGGGAGGAAGGACTTGGGAATTTGCTCCTGTGAAAATGTCAGTGTAAAGGAGCGAACTGGGGAGGGGGGGTGCTGGGCGGGGAGAGAAGTGCAGCAATGAATGAATGGAAATCTAAAATCTCTGTAAATGCTCATTAAAATTATTTTTAAAAATGTCAGTGTAAGAGATTTTCTGGGGCATAGAGTTTCTATACCGTATCCTATGTGGTTGCTGTGAGTTAGCATAGACTGGATGATACACGATAGAGTTACTACTCAAAATGCAGATGGCTTTTCTTCAACCATCTGCTAACATCCTTAACACTAGACTCCACCCAGCCCTCAGCACTTCCAGAGCGTGGTGGGTTTGTTCTTTCTCTCTTTTTCTCTTCTATTCACTTCTTTATCATTATTATTTTTATTTTAATTGAGATTTTAATGAAAGTTTATAGAGAACTTGGATTTCCATTCATTCATTGTTGCACATTTCCCTCTCTACCCAGGCCCTCTCCAGTTCACTTTTCTCTCTGAAAAAAAAATCTTTCATTGTTGCACAATTCCCCTCCACCCTAACTTTGCTAATGCAGCTCTTATTCTGGATTGTTGTCACGCAAATAATACCTAATCATATATTAATTTAAACAGTTCTTTCCCTCATCTGTTTCATGCAGTGTACCTTATTTATCCCCTCTTTTCTTAGTTTCTCCCAACCCCAACATCAATCCTATTTTATAACAGTGGCATTATGCAGTATTTTTCTGTTTATGACTGACAAATTTCACTCAGCGTAATGTTCTACACACTTCTTGTCTGCTGCTAACCCAAGGGTCATGTCTCTCTGGTGGTTCTAATCCACAATTGATTCCTCAAGAAAAAGATGAGCACCCTCTTCCTGTGTGACTTACAGCCTCAAAAAACCTGCTGGAGGGTGGTTCCAACTCCATGGCAGTGAGTGTGAGTTGCTGTTTTTCGTTTGTTTTTATTACTTCTAGCAGTGAAAGTTAGGCAATCACATCCTGTGTGATTTGCTGCCTCTGAAAATAGACTAGTGGGTCAGGTATGGGTTGGTTCCGACTCCACAGTGCATACCACCACCACCAATCCTTAAGGAGGTACCTCTCTGGGAGTTTGGATACATCATCCACTCTACAAAAGAAAGATGTGCAATCTCCTCCTGTGAAATGTTTATGATCTCTGCAAACCTGCTGATGGGTCAGCTATCAGTCAGCTCCGGCTGGCTCACACCCTGTTTACATGGTGACCAGGAGGCTTCTGAATCCTTCTTCCCAGCCTATGTCTTTGTCTCTGTTAGGTCTTATAGTTTCACTCACTCACTCACTCACTCACTCACTCACTCACTCACTCACTCACTCATTTGGTGCCTTCTAATCAAAACCAATGCATAGCTGACACACCAATGAATTTCATAGGCTGTAAATTGCACGGGAGGAGATTGGCATCTTGCTCCTGTAAAGCAGCTGGTGGGTTCAATTGCCTGCCTTTGGGTTGGCAGCGCAACTTCTTACCCACTAGGCCCCCAGAGCTCCTGCAGAGGAACATAAACAAAGCCCATATGTAAAGCTTTTTAACTTATCTTTTGAATTGTGACTTGAGTGAAAGTCTGTTGATGTTGTTGTGTGCCATTGAGTTGGAACCTCCCCATACTTGAAGCTCCTTCTCTCAGATTGAAAGCTTATGAAGCATATTAGTTTTTCAGTCATTTACACATTTGATTTATAACATTAATTACAAAATTCACAAGGTAATTGTACTTTTCTCTCCATTAATCCTTCTATTCAACCCCTTCCTGCTCTCAGGGCTTTATGATTGGGAAAATGCTGCTCTTTTGACCCCTCTAGTAGGTTACTATAAAAATTAAATGCCTCCTTAGTGCCACTGACTACCTCACAGACCTGTCTATGTCACTGGAAATTGAGCCACAGATGTGAGTTTTATTCCAAGTTCGAAGGGTGACTAAGAACCATAGTCTTTGGGGTTCCGTCACTTCCTATCACATCAGTAGTCTTGCTTGTGGGCTCCCTCCCTTTTTTAATGTGCTGGAGTTTTGTTTGCTCACTCTGTCAAGGATTGTCTTCTGTAATCCCTTGTTGTTGTTTTTTTAAATTTTATTAGTTTTAATAAACATTGACAGGGATTTTGGGTTTTCATTCTTTCATTGCTGCACCATTCTCTCTACCCTCCTCCCCAGTTTGTTCTTCTTCCCCGCCATCCGAATGTCTGTTTTAATTGTCCAATTGCCACAGTGCTTGTCAAAGTCAGTTCTGATTAATCTCCTTTGTCAGTGTGTCCTTT
>NW_006399945.1:3799545-3899394 GCF_000299155.1 Elephantulus edwardii
TGAAGTGCCTGTTCATATCCTGTGCCCATTTTTCTATTGGATTATTTACCTTTATCTTGTTGTGGTGCTCAAGTACTGTAATCCCTTTTAGAGTGGTTACGGCTGGTAACCAGGAACTGTTGGGGACCATTTAGATATTTTGGTCTTAGAGACATGGAAGTTGAGGTTCAAGCTGCCTCTTAGTCCTTTGGACTAATTGTTTCAGTGCATTTCCGCTTTTCTTACCCTTTCTTTACCCTTTCTTTTTTGTCAGGCTAGAGAGACTAGTACCTGTGCCTTAAGCAGTAAGCCAGTTGATTGCAATGTGTGTCAGGTAGAACTGTCCTCATAGACTGGGCTTTCAGTGACTGGCTTTTCAGAAGTGGATCACCAGGCCATTCTTCTGAGGTGCTGTAGGTGAACTTTAAGCTCTGACCTGTAGGTTAACAGCCATGCTTGTTAACTGTGTGTACTACCCAGAAACTTTGGTCCTTTTCAACTGGGTCAATTCTAGTGACACCTGTTTTCTGCCTTAATTGCTAAAAGTATTCCTTTTCACTCTTAATCTCTCTGCTTTGAGGATAAAAGTTGCAACCATCAAAGAGCATCCTATGAGGAGGAATTGGAAATTTAGGATGGCTATAACTGATCAGACAGCACAGTGGGTGGATAGTTTGTTTCTGTAAAGATTTACGGCCTTAGAAACTCTATTACATACTATTCTTATAGGATCATTGTGAATCAGAATCCAGTGGGATGTAGCTGGAGCAGTCCCAAGAGAGCAAAGAAATTCTCACATCAATGAAGAAACTGAGGCTCACAGAGGTTAAGTGGGAGCACAAGGTCACTCAGCTACATAGGAGTAGCAGGGCTGAGATTTAAGCCCTCATCTCTGACTTGCTGACAGGACTCTTTCCGCTTAAACCACAGCCACTCAGCCCATGTACGGGAGGGAGTCTGCCCACCACAGTCGCTCCATACTCCTTTCTAGCACTCCTTCCCAGAAGGTCCTTGGGGAACACTGAGATTTATCTTTCCTGAGTGGATGTTTTGAGTTTGCAAAGTTATGGCTGAGGCCTGCCTGGTCTGGTGGCTGAGCCAACCAAGGACCAGAACCTTGGGAATTAACAGTGTTTAAGCAGAGAGGTGCAGACACTTGAGCTGGGTAAAATGCAAGTGTACATCGTAACTCTCCCACATCCATTTCTGTCCAGGGTCAGGATGCCTCTCCTCCCTGAACAAACCTCTGCCCTCAGCCACCTGGGCTATGGTTCTCATTCTTGTTGAGCTGAAATGTTACCTAAAGCAGGCTCGGCACACTTATTCAGAACATATTTACTGATTCAACTGCTGAGTGAATGGTTACCGCAAATAACCTGAGAGCTCCTTGGGGGCAGGAAGCCTGCCGTGCATCTTTGCAGAACCTGGGCCTTGCCACTGGGCTGAGCACCTAGCATTCTTGTCCTGTGTTCTCTGTGCCTGTCAGTAACACTTTGTTTTTCTGATCACTCTGACAATTCAAAACCCTGTTTCATACTTGACACCTTCCTCCTCCTTTCCACTAAGTCCCTTGTGCATTTAACCAGCTGCTAAGGCCTAGCATTACCCTGTGGAACCTCTTTCCTGCGGTCTCTCTTCTTACACCTTCGCTTAAAGATCAGATTTCTCTGGCTGTCATTTGGATGACTGACTGTGAAGCCGTGCCCTGTGCCTCAAAGCTAGAAGGTAATAAAAATTCAAGTGATGGCAGGGTTTGCTCACTGATATATTCCAAGTACCTTCAACAGTGCCTGACACAAAATGAATGCTCAATAAATAAAGCAACCTTTCCCCTCATTTCTACAGTAAAATTTTTCTTCCTAAACGGCAACTCTGATCAAACCACTTGAGAATGTAAGGCTGCAGTTATTCTTTACAAATAAGACACAGTTGTCTAAATATTTGGTCCTCAATATAACAAAAATTCTTCACTGGAGCAATAGGCAATATCATGATAGATGGAGAAAAGATTGAAACTGTCAACAACTTCATCTTAATTGCATCCTTAATCAACACTCTTGGTACCAGCAGTTAGGAAATCAAGAGACATATTGTATTGGTAAAGTCTGCAGTCAGGAACGGCTCCAAGTTATTAAGGAGCAATGATGTCAGTTTGAGGACTAAGGTTCACCTGATTCAGACCATGGTCTTTCTGATAACTTGCTATACATGTGAAAGCTGAACAATGAATAAAGATGACAGGAGAATTGATGCCTTTAAGGTGTGGTGTTGGAGAAGAGTACTAAATATCCCATGGAGTGCCAAAACAACAAATAAATATGTCTCGGAGACAGTGAAGCCAAAGTACTCCTTGGAGGCAAAGATGATAAAGCTTCGGGTAGATTACTAGGAGGGCCTATTCCTTAAAGATTGGCATGATGCATGGACAGGTAGAGGGTTGGCAAAGAAGAGGAAGACCCTCAACTAGGTGGATTGACACGATGACTGCTGCAATGGGCTCTAGTGTGTCAGGAAGTGTGAGGATGGTACATGATAGGACAGCGTTTAGATCTGTTGTTCATAGAGTCACTATGGGTCATACTTGACTCAATAGCACCAACAACCATGCTGAATATGGTAGTTTATCAGTAGTGCAAACAGCTGAGCTTTTCCATACTATCTAAAAAGTTTGTTGTCCTAATTTACCTAACTGTACTTCAGAAGAAAAGCCCGGCAATCTGTTTCCAAATGGTCATGACTTTGAACATCATGTGAAACAATTCTATACAAATGCAGTTCTAATATGTCAATCAGTCAGACTTGACTTGTTGCCAACTGGTTTGTTTGCTATATTGTGAATTTGATGCTTATTGTCTGTTATGAATTGAATTATACCTTCCTAAGGTAAATCTTTATCCCTATGTGTGAACTTTCACTCAGCTCACACTTGAACAAAAAAAGACGGAAAAGAAAAAAAAATTAATCTTTAAACTCATGGTTATAATCCCATTTGGTAACGGGCTTTATTTGTTAAGTGGTCGTATCAGTTTAGAGTGTGTATTAAGGCACTCAGTCACCTTTGAGAAGTGAAAATATTAAGCATAAAGAAGCAAGTAGAGATGGGAGAAGGTATTTTCCATGCCTTATGACCACCCAGGAACAGAAATCAAAGGGAGACAAAGACCTTACTCCAGAGCTGACAGAAACAAAATCTCTCCCCTAGAGATGACACCCTGAATTTGGTCTTTTGCCTAACAGTAAGAAAATAAATTTCTGTTTGTTAAAGCCACTCACTTGTGGCATTTCTGTGGCACTAAGTAAACTTAAGGAGCTCTGGAGGTGCAGTTCATAGGGAGTTGCATTAATAACCCAAAGGTTTTTCTGGTGCTTCAAATTCACCAGCAGCTCCAAGGAAGAAAGATGCACAATCTCCTTCTGTGCAATTTATAGCCTCTGGAAACCTACTGGAGGGTCCGCTATGAGTTGGTTCCACCTTGATGGCAATGTCTGACTGAGATAAGTAAGACATCACACTCACATTATTTTATATGCCTGCTTTTGTATTATTTCTTATACCAAATGTATCTGTGAAGATGTTTATAATATTGATGGCATTATTTTATACTTTTCAAATTTTGTTTAAATATCATTAAATAGCACATATCATTCTGCAAAGTTTTAAAATGGAAATTTGTATGATTTATCTATGTTTACATGTGCATTTACATTATTTGCTACTTTATTATGCAAATAAGGAGAACTGGCGGTGCCACGAGTTAATTACTGAACTACTGGTTTGAAACTCTGAGCCAGTCTACAGGAAGAAGATGAGGGATTTTGTGCCTGTAAATAATTTAGGCTAAGAAATCCTTGAGGCAGTTTTGTTCTGCCCTACCTGGGGAGCTCTAGTGGCTTAGTGGTTTACCACGGCGAATGCAAAGGCAAGTAGTTCGAATCCACTGGCTCCTCTAAGAAAGATAGGCAATCTCCTGTGATTTACAGCCTTTGACAATGTACTGGAGGGTCAGCTATGAGGCCAATGTGACTCAACAAGACATAACAACTGCGATGATTCAGAATGAATCAGGTCACTTGACAGCAGTACATTTGGTTTGTGTTTATGATACACGTAACCACTGCTACCTAGTTTGTTCCAACTCATAGCAAACCTCAATCAGATGGCCAAGGCTGTAAATCTTTTTTTTTAAAAAAATTTTCTATTTTATCTTTATTTGCATATTTATAAGACTTTAAAATGAACACTTATTACTTTTGTAATAATTTCCTAATGTATAAAAAAAGCATTTTTTTAAATAATCTGGTAATTAGGACTAGTATCTTGACAACTAAAGCTATTTTTAAATTTTATTTTTATTTATTTTAATGAAAGTTTACAGAAACTTTGGATTTCAATTTATTCATTGTTTCACACTTTCCTCCCTGACCATCCCTCCCCCCACTTCACTTTCCTCTTTGAAAATGAAAAAAAAAATTTGTTATACAATCTCCCCCTGCCCCCAGTCCACTCCATTATACAGCTTTTATTCTGGACTCTTGTCATGACAATAATACCTAATCATACATTCCTCCTAAACAGTTCTCTCATTCATCTGTTTGAATGCAGTAAACATTATTTATCCCCTCTTAGTTTCCCCCCAACTGCAATGTCAGTCCCTCTTTACAACAGTGGCACTATGTAGTATTTGTTCTTTTGTGACTGAGATATTTCACTCAGCGTAATGTCCTCCAGGGTCATCCATTTTGTATAATATTTCATAAGTTCCTTGTTTTTCAACACAGCATAGTATTCCATTGTTCCACAGCTTATCAATCCATTCATTTGTTCATGGGCAGTTAGGTTGTTTCCAGTTCTTTGCTATTGTGAACAAAGCCACAATAAACATGGGTGAGCATATATCTTCTTGGGTGGCAGTTCTGGTTTCTTTAGGGTATATTCCCAGTAGTGGAATTGCTGAGTCAAATGGTATTTTTATTTGCAACTTTTTGAGAAAGCTAAATACTACCTTCCATAGTGGTTGCATTATTTAACACTCCCATCAACAGTGAATAAGGGTTCCAGTTTCTCTACAATCTCGCCAGCATTTGTTGTTTGCTGTTCTGTTAAATTTTGCTATTCTTACTGGGGTGAGATGATATCTCATGATTGTTTTGATCTGCATCTCTCTTAGAGCTAAGGATTTTGTACATTTCTTCATGTGCTTGTTGGCCATCTGAATGTCTTCTTTGGTGAAGTGTCTGTTCGTATCCTGTGCCCATTTTCCAATTGGATTGCTTACCTCTTATTGTAGTGCTTGAGTATTTTATAAATTCTAGATATAGGTTCTCTATTAGACATGGCATTACCAAATAATTTTTCCCAAGTCTGTGGCTTCCCTTTTTACCCTGTTGGAGAAGTTTTTTGGTGTGCATAGGGATTTGATTCTTAGAAGGTCCCATTCCTCTATTTTATCTTCTCCTGGTTGTAGGTTTTTCAGGATGCTTGGAAGACTGTTTATGTTGTGGATTAGGGTTTCAAGAGTTCTTCCAAGCTTTTCTCTATTTATAGTCCTTGGTTTTAGTCAGGCTCTAAATCTTTACATAAAGAGACTACCCATCTTTCTCCCATTGGGCAATTTGGTGGATTCTAACTGCTAACCTTTGAGTTAGCTGTCTTATGCTATGCCATTAGGGGTTTTATTATATGTATGTTGTTGTTGTTTGCCATTGAGTCACTTGTGACTCATAGTAACTCTATGAGCTTTGAACAACAGCTTTGAAGCCTGCTCTATCTTGAGTTAACCTCATTGTCTCTGATACACCTACCCTCCATAACCCCAGTCACTGAGTCAATCTGTTTCATCCAGAGTCTTCCTCTTTTGCACTGTCCCTCCACCCTTCCAAGCCTGATGTCTCTCTCCAAGGACTGGTTCCTCCCTCTTGGTAACATACCCAAAGTATGTCAGATGGAGCTTCAGAATACTTGCCTCCAAGGAGCAGACTATTTTCACCCTCTCCAGGACAGAACTGTTTGTTCTCTTAGCAGTCCATGGTAAATACTCTTCTCGAGCACCACAACTCAGAAACATAAATTCTTTTCTATCATCCTTGTCATTGTCCGGCTTTATGATGCATAGCAAGTACTTGTAAAGACCATGACTAGAATCAGGTGCACCTTAGTCTCTAGATTGACATCGCTGCTCTGGAGAGGTCCTTGACAGTAGATTTTCCCAATGCAATTTGTCATTTTATTTCCTGGCTGCTGGCACCAAGAATGTTGATTGTGGAGCCAAACAAGCTGAAGCTGTGAACAGTCTCAATCTCTACACCATGTATCATGATGCTGGCAATTGGCCTAGTGGTGATAATGTTTGTTTTCTTGAAGTTGAGCTTCCATCCTGTTGAAGTCTGCGGTCCTTGACTTTCTGCTGCAAACACTTCATATTCTCTTCAGTTTCAGGAAGCAATGTTGTGTCATCTGCATAACACAGATTGTTGATGAGTCTTCCTCCAATTCTACGCTCTTCCTCATAGGGTCCAGCCTCTTGGATGATCTGTTTCACATATAGATTGAAACCATACAGTTAGGATGCATCCCTGGCTTACACGTTTCCTAATTATACTATATGCATAAACATTAATTATAAACTTTCTTCTTGATAGATAACAGGCTGCTTTTATATCCCAAAGAAAACAAAGAAGCATTTGAATTTCATTGCTCTTTTTAATCCTTTTCTGGGAAAATTTGCAATTAGGAATCTCTCTATATTATTGATGTCAGTTTGAGAACTAAGGTGCATCTGATTGAGGCCATGGTCTTTCCAATTACTTTCTATGTATCTGAGAGCTGAACTACGAATAAGGTTGACAGAAAAAGAATTGACACCTTTGAGCTGTGGTGTTTGAGAAGAGCACTGAACATCCCATGGATGGCCAAGAGAATGAATAATTATGTCTTGGAAAGGGTGCAGCCAGAGTGCTGTTTGGAGGCAGGAATGATGAGGCTTCATCTCACATACCTTAGGTATGTTACTAGGAGGGGCTATTCCTTGGAAAAGGACATGATGAAGGGTGGAGAGTCAGGAAGGAGAGAAAAACCCTCAACCAGATGGACTGAAACAATGACTGCTGCAATGGGCTCTTGTGTGTCAGGAAGTGTGAGGATGGCACAGGATAGAACATGGTTCAGATCTTTTGTTCATAGGGTCGCTAAGAGTCGTACTTAATTCAATGGTACCTAACAGCAAGAACATCAATGACAATAATTATTTTACCAAAGACCAGATACCAAACAGTGAGGGAAGGCAGGATATAAATTTTCCATCTTTCTTTGTCAGGGTGGATTAGAATGGCATACCTTTGGGATTGCAGCACAGCTTCCTATCACTGGGCCAATTGAGCTCCCATAAAATAGCAATTAGAAGCTTTGAATAATATTATGTGTCTCTCCATCATGTATCAATAATATAAACTAAATTTTCTGCTAAGTATTTCATATGCTCTGTTATGCTAAATGATCTATAGGAGAGAATGGTGTGGAGAAAGGGCAGAACTAGATGGTGTCCTATAGGGAATTGGAAAGTACAGTCCTTAAGATTAGAAAATGTTCTCCAGTTCAGTTACAGCAACTCTATCCCAAGTATTACTGTTTCTTCTAAATACCTATCTCCAAATTGACTGTGAGTTAGCCTTAGTAATTAGCCGCAATTAAGAAAATAGAGTTCTGGTGGCTTAGTGGTAAGAAGTTTCCTGTTAACCCAAAGGCAGGTGATTCAAATCCAGCAGTTACTCAGAAGAAAGAAGAATAATCTCCTCGCATGTGACTGACAGCCTCTGGACACTCAACGAAGGGTCAGCTCTGAGTCAGCTCTGACTCAAAGAAATACAACAACAAGAAGGAGACAAATTTGTCTGTTAGTTTGTTGTCATTCTGTGGTGGCTAACATGTTGTTGTGATGCCGGAAGTTGTGCACTTGTATCTCAAATGCCAGCAGTCATTTATGTTGAATAGGTTTTAGCAGAACATCTAGACCAAGGCTGAAAATGAAAAAGAATTGACGGTCTCCTTCTGAAAGTAATTTTCCAGTGAAAACCTTATGACTAGCAGTGTGATGTGGTGACAGAAAATTAATTCTTCAGGTTGAAAGGCACTTAGAACATGACTGGAAAAGAGCTGCCTCCTCAAAGCGCAGTCTGTCTTTGGAATACAGATGGAGGGAAGCTTTTGAGACCTTCATTTATTGAGGAGGAAACAGCTGCAGACACTTATTTAAAATCAGAATATAGCATATTTGAAGTATGAACCTAGCAAATTTTGAAATTATCAAAATTTGAGTAGAAAAAGACTGGTAAGAAGCTGCACTACAATCCCAAAGTCAAGCTATTTGGCTCCAACAACACCTCCATGGGTGAAGGATAGGCATTCTCCTTCTGTGTGATTAACTGCCTCTGAAAACCCACTGGAGGGTCAGCTATGGGTTGGTTCTGGCTCAGTGTTACACAATAACAACAGACAAAGATCAATAGCCTACCCATTATAAAAATAATATAGGCTGGCTTAGGACATATTATATTGGACAATCAATCACATGTTCTACTGTGGTAAGAATGACAAAGAGTAAAGATACTGCTTTCATTACCCCAAAGAATATTCAAGACATAGCCTTAAATACAATACTGTCAGTGAGAGAAGAAATAATATTCATATACATACAAGGAATATCTGTTAATACAACTATTATTCAAATTTAGGAACCAATCATTAAAGGCAAAAATGTGTAGAAATTGAAGAGTCTATCAACTGTTTAGTCTTCAATCAATCAAGCAAGCAGTCAAAATATTGGTGATTAGAATGTACATCTGGCAGTTCTATGATGATGTGCTGTTCCAGTCGGTTTTGGATAATTTACAGCAGGATCTTGCTTGCATGTGATATTAATGATATTATTTGATACTTTTCACAATTTGTCAGGTCACTTTTTTTTTTAATGAGAATAAATATGGATCTATCCTAGTCAGTTGGCTGGGTGTTGTCCTTCTGATTTCTTAGTACAACCTGGTGACTCATCCATAGCAGCATTTGTTTGTTGAAATAAGCCAGCTGGTATCCCGTCTATTCCTGGGGCCTTGTTTTTTTGCCAATTCCTTCAGAGCAGTTTGAACTTCTTTATTCATCACCATTATGTTGTTTCATGACATCCTTCTGTGTCAACCAATCCTTGTATAGTGACTCCATGTACTTCTTCCATCTTCTTTTGATATTTCCTGGGTCATTCAACATTCTGTCCATTTCATCCTTAAGTATTACAGTTCTGGGCTTGAATTTGTTCTTTAGTTCTTTCAGCTTAAGAAATGCTGAGTGAGTTGTTCCCTTTTGATTTTCCACCTCCAGATCTTTGCACATTTCATTTTAATACTTTGTCTTCTGCCCTTTGAAATCTTCTGTTCAGTCCCTTAACATCTTGATTTCTTCCCTTTGCTTTGGTTTCTCGATGCTCAAATGCAATATTCAGAGTCTCTTCTGACACCCATTTTGATATTTTCTTCTTTCTTCATCTTTGTAATGACCTTTTGCATTCTTCATGGATGATATTCTTGATTTCCTCCCACAGCTTATCTGATCTTTGATCATTAGTGTTTAAGTCCTCAAACCTGTTCCTGAGATTGTATTTAAATTTAGGAGGGTAGACTCAAGGTCAAACATTGATTCTTGTGGATTTTATTTTATTTAGCTTCAGCTTGAACTTACACAGGAGTAGTTGATGATCTGATCCACAATCAGCACTTGGCCTAATTTATATGGCTAATACTCAGCTTCTCTAATGATTTTTCTCACATATGTAATCAATCTGATTCCTGGGTATGTTATTGTTGTGTATCATAGAGACTGAACTGACCCATAGCTGATCCTCAGATGGTCAGTGGGTTTTCAGAGGCAGTTAATTGTACAAGAACAGATTGCCGCAGCAGGTGGCTTTGAACCACATGCCTTCAGGATTGCAGTGCAGCTTCTTGCCATGATGCCACCAGAGCTCCCTTTCCTGTAGAGAACTAATCGTAAATAGAGATACTTGGGAGTAAACCTAATTAAAGATACAAAAGACCTTTATAAAGAAAGCTATTAAGCACTACTGTGAGAAATAATAAAAGACCTAAATAAATAGGAAGATGTTCTTTCTTCATGGTTAGGAAGACCAATATAGTAAAAAGGACAATTCTATAAAAGCAATCTACATGTTTAATTCAATCCCAGTACAGATACAAAATTCATTTTTCAAAGAGATAATAAAGGCAATTGGCAAGTTTATCTGAAGAGGAAAGAGACCCTGAATATGCAAAGCACTTCCAAAAAACAAGAATGAAGTAGGAGGCATAGCCTTCCCTCATCTCAAAACTTACTGCACAGCTATAATAACCAATACAGCATGGTACTAGTACAATGACAGACACATAGACCAATGAAACAGAATCAAGAGCCTAGAAAATACCCATCTACCTATGGTCAGCTGGCATTCAACAAGGAAACAAAGCCAATCAAATGGGAAAACAATAACCTCTTCAGCAAGTGGTACTGGCAAAACTGGACTTCTATCTGCAGAAACTTGATACAATATCTACATCTCACACCATACACAAAAATCAACTCGAAGTAGCTCAGAGACCTAAGGGTAAATCCTCAAGCCATAAAGATCATAAAAGACAAAATCATAGCAAGCTGGCACAGAATAGGGCAGGGTTTAGGGCTGTTATACGTAGGGTCGCTATGAGTCGCAAGCAACTCAATGGCACATAACAACAACAACAACAACAACATACCAAACTAGCCTACAGTAAAAAAGGCTGGCACATACAGCAGAAATGTACAACCAGGAGACCATAACACTGATGAATGGGACCTTCTAAAGAGTATGTCCCTATGTGCGTAAGAAAACCTTCTCTAATAGGATGAAATGAAAACCTACTGACTCGAGGGGAAAGTTGGCAATAATATCTCAGACAAGTGTCTCATAATGAAAGTTATCGCAGGAGTATGCAATGAGGGTTGCAGAGAGGATTATATGGTAGGGGGTGGGGTTTGGGGAGGTGCGGGGGGCGGATTGTGTACCAATGAGGGATTTTTTTCTTTTGCTTTTCAAGGAGAGGAGCAAATGGGGGGGAGGGGTTTGTGCGGGGAGAAGGGTGCAACAATGAATGAATGGAATCCCAAAATCTGTAGATGTTCACTGAAATGAAAAATAAACAACCTAAATTTTAAAAAAAAAGAAAACTACTGATAACTCTATTACATCAAAAAGATATGGAAAGACTTCATGGAGGAAGACATTTGGAAAGTCAACAGACACACGAAGAAATGCTCAAAATCACTGACAGTAAAAGTGAATGCAAATCAAAACTGCAATGAGATTTCATCTCACCCCAGTCCCAGTGGAAGAGTTTAACAGAACAGCAAGTGATAAATGTTGGAGATGTCGAGAGATAGAAGCTCTCATACATTATTGGTGGGATTGTAAAATGGTACAACCACTCTTGAAGGCAATTTGACGTTTCCTCAAAAAGCTGAACATAGAAATTCCATATGATTCAGCTGTTCCACTGCTAGGAATATATCCAGAGCAAATTAGAACTGAGACACAAATAGATATTTGTGTCATAGCAGCATTATTCATGTAGCCAGAAAGTGGAAACAGCCCAAATGTCCATCAGCAAACAAATGGATTGATACACTGGGCTACATTCACATGCTAGCATTCTCTGCAGCACTCAGGAGATGTGTATAAAAGTCCAAAGGGGCAAGGGGAGGGATCAGGGAGACTGAAGTGGGGAGAGAGTAAATCAAGGAGTTGCATAGTTTGGTGAGCTGAGAAAGTGGACTGAAAGAATTAGGAAAGTTCTAGTGGGGACCTGAAGAGATGGTTTATTAGTTGGCATAGATCAATGGTGATTGATTTTATAAAGTGCAATGTTATGGGAGTGATTGTATGAAACAATGTTAGTAAAAGAATGTGTAAAACGCAGTGTATACGAATGAAACACAAGATACACAAATTTCGTATGCAAATATAAAATTTTAAAACAATGTATAAAACATACAAGTTGCAAAAAAAAGATAAAATTTTAGTTTCTCCAAGAATAATCTTTTTTAATATTTTGTTAAGATGGATTATGTGGGTGGCAAATCAGCAAAATGTTTAACTGTTTTGGTTACATTTAAGAGAGAGAGTTTTAATTTAAAAAGTCAGTATCTACATTACTTTAAAAATCATATCTTTTATAATTGTTTAGATATTTAGATATATTTTGCTTAACTTCAAGCTTAAATAATAGTTGAAGATAATTTTTTAATTATTACGCTATTTTATTTTGCATACACTGTTTTCCAGAACAGTTTCTTCTAATTTCCCTACCCCCCTATCAAATTGTACAACCCCATGATTAATCCCCCTCCTCCTGCACACACATGCTCATCTCTCTGCTTCTCCTCTCCCATCCCCCGCCTGCCGCCCCTTGGATCCTTATACTCATTCTACAATAATGGCTTTATACAATATTTGTCCTTGTGGGACTGAGTTAGTTCACTCAGCATAATGCTTTCCAGTTTCTCCCAAGTTAGGTAGTAATTTACAAAATCATTGCTCCTGTGTTCTTCATAGTATTTCATTGTGTGAATGCACTATAATTTCTCAATCCCTTCACTTGTGGTTGGACATCTGTGCTGTTTCCATATCTTTGTGATGGTGAAATAATGCTGCTATGAACATTAGTGTATACGTCTCTTTTTGTGCCTTAGTTCTCATTTTCTCAGGGTATATTCCAAGTAGTAGAATAATTGAGTTATGTGGAATTTCTATGTTCAGTTTTTTGAGGAAGTGACAAACTGCCTTCCGTAATGGTTGAATCATTTTACAATCCCACCAACAATGTATAAGAGTTCTTTCTCACCACATCCTTTCTAATATTTATTACTTGCTGCCCTCTTAAACTTTGCCACTGCTACTGGAGTGAGATGGTACCTCATTGTGGTTTTGATTTGCATCTCTCTTATTGCCAGTGATTGTGAGCATTTCTTCATGTGTTTATTTACCATTCAAAGATCTTCCTCTGTGAAAATTCTTCCCATATCTTTTGCCCATTTTGTAATGGGGTTGTCAATCTTTTTCTTGTGGAGGCCCAAGAGTATTCTATAAACTTTTGTTATGAGACTCTTGTCCGAGATGGAATTACCAAATGTTTATTCCAGCGTAGGTTTTCCTTTCACCCTTTTAGAAAAAGTTTTTCATGCACACGTGAATTTAATCTTTAGAAGGTCCCATTCATCAATTTTATCCTCTTCAGACTGTGCATTTCTGGCTGTATTTGGCAGTCCCTTTATACCTTGGACTACAGCTTCTAAGCTTGATCCCAGTTTGTCTCTTAAGAATTCTATGGTTTTGGGCTTCATTCCCAGGTCTCTGATCCATCTTGAGTTGATTTTTGTATATGGTATGAGATGTGGATCCTGTTTCAACTTTCTGCAGGTGGAAGGTTGTTGAAGGTAAATATTTAGAAAAAAAATTTTTTTTAATTTAAAAAAAATTTTAAATTTTTTAAAAAAGAATTTTAAAAATTTTTAAAAAATCATTTTAAAATATTTTAAAAATAGTTTAAAAACTTTAAAAAGTAGTTGAAGTATTTTATGAAGTTCTTTTAGGAGTACATGAAAAAGAAAATTAAAGATGACTAAAAAATTAACGGACCTATCTTGGAAAAGATGGAGCCAGAGTGTTTCTTGGAGGCTAAGCTGATAAAGCTTCATCTCACATACTTTGGGCATGTTGTTGGAGATGCTATTCCTTGGAGAGGGACATCATGCTTGGAAAGTGGAGTGATGGTGAAAGACAGGTACACCCTCAACCAGATGGATTGACACTGGTTGCAGAAATGGGCTCAAGCATATCAGAGATTGTGAGGTCAGAGTTCAGATCTGTTGTTCATGGAGTCACTATTTGTTGTACTTGACTCCATCACACCTAACAACAACAACAGCAGCAGCAGCAGCATATACATAGGACAGCTGGGCAACAAAGAAGAACGTTTAGGGGAGAATTGATGCATTTGAACTACTGTGTTGGAAAAGAATATTGAATATAGCATGAACCACCAAAAGAACAAGCAAATCTGTCTGGTAAGAATGGCATCAGAATGTGCTTGAGAAGCAGGGAAGGTAAAACTATCTTATGTACTTTGGACATGTTCTCAGAGGAAACAATCCCTGGTGAAGGAAATAATTTGGTAAAGTTGTTGTTAGGTGTCATAGAGTTGAGTACCATCCATAGCCACCCTACGAACAACAGATCTGAACTCTATCCTGTGCCATCCTCACACTCCCTAATATGGTAGAGCCTACTGCAGAACTCACTGTGTCAATCCACCTGGTCGAGGACCTTCTTCTTCACTGACCCTCTGCCTTTCCGAACATCATGTCCTTCTCTAAGGAATAGCCCCCTCCTAGCCACATGCCCAAAGTATGTGAGGTGAAGCCTCATTATCATTACCTCCAAAAAGCATTCTGGATGCACCCTCTAAAAGACATATTTGTTTGTTCTTTTGGCAGTCCCTGGGATTTTCAACACGCTTTTCCAATACCACAGCTCAAAGGTATCAGTTCTTCTGTTATCCTTACTCATTTTCTAGCTCTAAGATGCACAGCAAATGATCAGAAAGATCATGGTCTGAATCAGACACACTTAGTCATCAAACTGACATGATTACTTCTTGATAATTTGGAGTGGTTTCTAACTGTTGACTTTGCCAGTGCAATATGTTAAAAATAACTGACTGACACTTGAAAAGTTTCAGGAAGTACCATATAAGCAGAAGCCAATGACACTGAAGGAGGAAGTAGGGGCTGCACTGAAGGCATTGGAAAAAATAAGGCCCCAGGAATCAATGAGATATTAATTGACTTGTTTCAAGTAACAGATGCAGCCTTGGGTGTGCTCACCTGTCTACACCAGGAAATTTGGAAGACAGCTGTTTCGCCAGTGGATTGAAAGAGATCCATATTTGTTCCCATTCCCAAGAAAGGTGATCCAACTGAATGTGGAAACTATTGAAAAATATCATTAATACCGTATGTTAGAAAAACACAGCTGAAGATCATTAAAAAATGGTTAGAACAGTATATAGATAGGGAACTGCCAGAAGTTCAAGCTGGATTTAGAAGAGACTGTGGCCCTAGGGATATTATTGTTGATGTCAGATGGACCCTACTGAAAGAATACCTGACAGATGTCTATTTGGGCTTTATTGACTATGCAAAGATATTTGACTGTGTGAATTATAACAAGTTATGGCTAACATTGAGAAGTATGAGAATCCCAGAGCACTTAATTGTGCTCATGTGAAACCTATACCTAGACCAGGAGGCTGTTGTGTGAACAGCAAGGGAACACTACAAGGTTTAAAATTAGGAAAGGAGTGTATCAGGGTTGTATTCTCTCTCCACACCTAATCAGTCTGTATGCTGAGCAAGTTCTTCAAGAAGCTGGACTCTCTGAAAAAGAAATGGGGTGTCAGGATTAAAGAAGACTCAACAATAACCTGCATTATGTAGATATCACAACCGCTTTTGCTGAAAGCAAGGGGGACTTGAAAAATTCGACTGAGAAGATAAAAAAACACAGCCTTCAATATGGATTGAATCTTAGAGTCAAGGAAACAAAGATTCTTACAACTGAACCAACAGGCAACATCATGATAGATGGAGAAAATATTGAAACTGTCAACAGCTTCATCTTACTTGGATCCACAGTTAACATCCTTGGTATCAGCAATCAGGAAATTATGAGATGTATTACCCTAGGAGAGTATGTAGTTAGGGCTTTTCCTGGTAGAGAAGAGAGTCACAAAAGAGAAAGGCCCTCAATGTGATGAGCTGACACAGTGGTACAGAGGCTCAAACACAGTGATGGCAAAGTACTGAGTAGTGTATCATTTTGTAATACACAGGGTTACCATGGGGTGGAACAAACACTATGAAATCTAATAACAGGATTGTTGGTGGCTCAGTGGGTTAAGTAGTTGGTTGGTGGTTTGAACCCAACAGCTGCTCTGTGGAAATAACATAAGGCAGTCTGGCCCTTTAAAGACTGCAGCTTTGTAAACACCGTGGCCAGGACTACTCTTTCCTGCAAGGTCACTAAAAATTATAATTGGATCAACATATGGTAGTGGATGAATTGGAGTCATTCAAGAAATTCAGATAATTCAATGGTTAAGTGCTTTCATCTTCTAACTACAACCTTGGGATAGCCACCAGAAGCTCCAGGGAAGTAAGATGTGGCAGTATGTTTCCATAAAGTTAACAGCATTCAAAACCCTATGGAACAATCTTGCTCTGCCTTATTGGGTCACTGGGAGTCTAGAGATCTCTGGTGGCCTTGTAGTAAGAATCTGCTACAATCCAAAGACACGTGGTTCGAATCCACATCTCCTTCCATGCAATTTACTGCCTTTGAAAAGCCACTGGAGGACCAGTCATAGGTTCCGACTTGATGGTTCACAACAGCAGCAACAACAACAACAAACAACAACAAAAGTCTAACTAGAGGAAAACAAATTAGGTCTTTTTTTAAAAAAAAAAGATTTATTGAACTTCTAAGGAACTCTGGTAGCACATGTTGACTAAGTGCCTGATTGACTTCTAACTGAAAAACCAGGGGTTTGAACCACAGGGAGGAGAGACCTGGTAATGTAAGAGACCTGCTATTGTAAGGATTTCAACCCAGAAAGCCCTATGGTGGAATGCTATTGTGTCACTATGATGTGAAATAAAATTGATGGCACACAACAACTAAAGCTGAGTCTTAAGGAATCCTGGTGGCACAATGATTAAGTGTTCAGCTGCTAATGAAAAGGTTGATAGTTTGAACCTACCCAGGGAAAAAGATGTGTTGTTTATTGCTGTAGAATTGGAACCAACTCCTTGCTGATCTTCCAGTGAGTTTTCAGAGGCTATAAATTATATAAGAGGAGATTGCCCCATTGTTTCTTCCCTCAGAGGAACTAATGAATTTGAACCTTGTGTCTGTGGACTGGCAGCATAACTTCTTACCCTTAAGCTACCAGACAATCAAGTAAATGCTATGTAAGTTGAAAAGTACAAGATGGCTCGAACAATAACAACAGTCTTCTGTCTTAAGCAGTATTTGAAAGTGCAACTCTACCCTCACAGGGATGCCTTTCCTGACTGGATTAAAGAAAATTATTCTAAAAAAAAAATTATTCTCTAAATCTATTATCTCATGGAATAATGCTCATGGGAGACAAGCAACAGAGAAATCAAAAGACATATTGCATTAAGCAAACCTCCTGCCAAAGATCTCTTTAAAGTGCTAAAGGGCAAGGAAGTCACTTTAAAAATTAAATTGTACCAGACCCAAGTCATAGTATGTTCATTCAGTTGCTTGATATGGATAGGAAAGTTAGGTAATGAATGAGGAAAACGAAAGAAGAATTGATACTCTTGAATTGTGGCGTTGGCAAAGCGTATTGAATATACAGTGGATGACCAAAAGAACAAGCATGTATGTCTTGGATGAATGCAGCCAGGGTGTTCTACAGAGACAAGGATGCTGAGATGGCCTCAGATACTTTGGACATGTATCCAGGTTGCTGTATAAAGACATACTTTATTTGTTTTAATTCACTTAGGTTTTACAACTGGGAAGGGTTAAAGATAGATGAGATTAAGGTTTGGTAAAAAGGAAGTAGCAGTTGTCCTTGATCTTCAACGTTCAGATTTGTGAGACAGTTTGTCCAGTGGGTAAGGACATGGTTGTTAAAGTCAAACAGCAAAGCAAATCTTGGCTAAGTTTTATTATAAAGTTAAACATACACCTTCTCAATTACCCAGCATTTCCACCCACAAAGGGAGTGAAATTATATGTCCAACAAACATTTCTACAAGAATACTCACATCAGCCTTTTTCATAAGAGCCCCAAAGTGGAAAGAACCCAAATGTCCAAACTGGGAGAATGGATGAACATATTGTAATATATTTAGATAATTAAATACAACTTAGTAGTAAAAAAATAATGAAATATTGCTTTAATTTCTTAGTGCTGCTGTAACAAAACTACCATAAATGGCTTGTTTATATAAAGATAAATTTATTTCTTACAGTTTAGAAGACTAGAAGTTCAAATTTAGAGTACCAGCCCTTGGAGAAGGTTCTTTCTATCCATTCAAGAGAACATTCTTGACTCAGCTTCCATATCGTTCTCAGTTTTTCTTGGAGCCCTTCATATAAAATCTTTTTTCCATTCATGCTTAATTGTTTACTTACTTCTCTGTTCCTATTAGCTCTTCTTATACTCTTCGTATTTTTATATTTTATAAATTGATTGGCTTAAGAAACACTTTAAACTGAGGCCTTATTAATTGACAAAGAAAATACTATTTATTCATGTTGTTGTTGATTGCCTTTGAGTCATAAACATGACTCATAGTGACACCATGAACAAAAGGCCTGAAGCCTCTCTACAACTATCAACATTTATCAAAGTTCATAGAGTTTCCAGAGGCATATTGTTTAGGAAGTGGATGCCACTCCTGATTCCAAACCTGTCATTGTTGTTATGTGCCATTAAGTCCCCTGTGATGTATAGCAACCCTATGTACAGTAGCTCTGAACCCTTTTCTGTCCTGAGCCA
The DNA here is from genome assembly GCF_000299155.1 of Elephantulus edwardii. Taxonomy (NCBI): domain Eukaryota; kingdom Metazoa; phylum Chordata; class Mammalia; order Macroscelidea; family Macroscelididae; genus Elephantulus; species Elephantulus edwardii. The sequence goes on from NW_006399945.1 coordinate 3,818,194, forward strand.
GTCTCACTAACTCTGACACACCAACTCCCATTGCCACAGTTACTATATCAATGCATCTCATCTGGGGTCTCCTTCTCCTGTGCTGTCTGTCCACTCTTCTGAGCATAATGTCCTTCTCCTGGCCCCATGCTCAAAATAAGTGAGGTGGAGCTTCAAAATCCTACCCTCAAAGCAGAGACTTGGTTTTACCCTCTCCAAGACAGACCTATTTGTTTTCTTGGCACTCCATAGTATGTTCAAGATTCTTCTCCAGCAAGACAACTCGAAGGTATCTATTCTTCTTCTGTCATCCTTAGTTATTGTCCAGCTCTCTGAAGCTTAACAAGTAATTGAGAAGACCATGGCCTGGAGTAGGTACACCTTTGTATCTAGACCAACAACGCTGCTCTTCAGCACTCTGTTGGTATAAGAACCAAATACTGGCAAATTGGACATTGACCACCCTTTGAATCTGAAGTAAAACTCATGCAGGTTGCTCAACTTTCATCCAATCACCTTATAGACAAGACTATGAAGTGGTCAACAACATGAACAAGGATCTTACTTCTTAGTTACTAGCCATAAAATATATATTAAAAAAACCCAAACATTGACTCAGGATAAAAAGCCCAGGAGCCAGAAAAGAGTATGATTGAAAGAATAATAGAAATAAGAATTACAGAGAGGATATGGAAAAAGTATAATTTCATTATACTATAATTAATGTTATAAAACAAAATGTATGTAAATGGCTGAATGAAAACCAATTTGCCTTTTAAATTTTTTTCTCAAATGACAATAAAAAAGGTAGAAGCAACATTAAAACAAATATAAGCAATAGAGTGAAACATCAAATATTGGATGAATGCGGTGGTAGAAATATTTTGTATCTTGTTTTATGCGGTGGTTACAAGAGTTGTTATTATTGCTATGTGTCATTGAGTCATTGGCAACTCATAGCAATCATATGTACAGTAGCTCTGAATCCTGCCCTATCTTGAGCCAATTTCACTGTCTCCAACACACCTATACCCATTACTCCCATCATTGAGACAATCCATCTCATCCCAGGTCTTCCTCCTTTCCCTACATCCTTCCAAGCATGATGTCCTTCTCCAAGGACTGGTCCCTTCTTGGAAAATGCCCAAAGAATGGGAGGCTGAGCTTTAAAACCCTTGCCTCCAAGGAGAAGCTCAGTTTTACCCTCTTCAGGACAGACTTGTTTGTTCTCTTAGCAGGGTCTGTGATATGTTTAATACTCTTTTCTTGCACAACTCAAAGGCATCCATTCTCCTATCTTCGTTAGTCATTGTCTAGCTCTCTGGTGCATAGCAAGTAATTGTGAAGACTGTGGCTTGGATCAGGTGCATCTTAGTCTCTAGACTGACATCATTGCTCTTCAGTACTCTGGAGAAGTCCCTGACAGCAGATTTTTTTTCCCCAGTGTAATTTGTCCTTTGACTTCCTGACTGCTGGTACCAAGAGTGTTGATCATGGAACCAAGCAAACTGAAATTGTTATGAATTCAATCTCCTCTCCAAATGTGTTCTCCTCTTTTCAAAGGACAATTGGGGAAAAGAAAGCAAAGGATTGTAATGAAATTTGCAAAGAGCTGAAAATGGAAAATAAAAGATGACACACTTTGTAGGCATTTCATAAGTGGAAGGAAATGAAAGACAAATTCAAGCCTCAAGTTGCAATACTTAAGTGTGCTATGGACAGAATATTGAATGACCCAGAAAGCATCAAAAGAAGATGCAAGGAGTACACAGAAAGAGTACACAGAAGGAGTACATACCAAAAAGAATTGGCAAAACAGTATATGATCAAGAGGCAATGGTGATGAAGAAGGAAATTCAGCCTACTCTGAAGGAATTGGTAGGAAACAAGGTCCCAGGAATTGATGGCATACCAATTAACGTATTTCAACAAACAGATGCTGCCCTGGACACACTCACCAGGTTGTGCCTAGAAATCTGGAAGATGACTATCTGGCCAACTGATTGGAAGAGATCCATATTTACTCCCATTCCAAGAAAAGGATGATCTGACAGAGTATGGAAATTATTTAACAATATCATTAGTATAACATGCAGGTAAGAGCCTGCTGAAGATTATCCAAAAGTGACTGGAAAAGTACATCAAAAGAGAACTGCCAGTTGTGCAAGCAGGGTTTAGAAGAGGTCATGGCACTAGGGAAATGATACTCAATGTTAGATGGATCTTAGCTGAAGGCAGAGAGTACCAGAGGAATGCCTATTTGTATTTCATTGACTTGTAAATGCATTTGACTGTGTGAATCATAACAAGTTTTGGCTAACTCTGAGAAGAATGGAAATCTCAGAACACTTAATTGTGCTCAACGTGAAATCTATGCTTGAAATTGTTAACAATCTCAATTTCTTCTCCATCTTTCATGATGCTGCCAATTGGTTCAGTAGTTAGAATGTTTGGATTTGGGTTTTCTGTTTGGGTGTTTTGGGTTGTTTTTGTTTTTTTTTAATGTTGCACTTCAATCCATATTGAAGATAAGGCAGAATAAATCTGCCCCACTGGGTTTCCTGGGCTATTAGCTTCATAGAAGCAGATTGTTATGCCTTTTCTCCCACAGAGCTGCTTTAAATATTGTGTCATTAGGTCAGATGCTCCTGTGGTCTATTGTGTAAGGAGTTTCACTGGCAACCCAAAACCAGGAGGTTTGAATCCCTTAGGGAGACAGAAGGACAATTTTTCCACCAGGGTGAGGATGGTGGAGGATCAGGCAAAATTTCCATTTAGGGTCACTATGAGTTGAATTCACTCAATGGCACCTAACAACCTATGCTAGATTCTCTTCTACATGCTTTCGTTGTATTAACTTACTTAGCTTGCATGACCAAAAGGCTTGGGTCAGATGAGGTTAAAGTTTGGCAGGAAGACTATAGGAATCTTCTGAAAACCTGCAGGAGATTCAGCTTTGAATTCATTCTGACTTGATGCCATGGGATAACAGCAAGGCTCTTAAGATAACTCTATAGTGGTGCAAAAGATTCAGCTCCTCACTACAAACAAAAAGGTTGGCAGTGTGAACTCACCCAGAAATGCCCAGTAAGAACCCAGGGACCTGTTCCCAAAATGTCACAGTCATGAAAACCCTAGGATTTAATAATCTAGCAAAAAATTAGGAGATAATATCACTGGAGGCTTCAATGATCTTGTAATGAAGATAGTTTTATAACTTAGCAATTGACTCAAAAGTAACTGGCTTGGTTTTGTTTTTTAATCATTCCTTAATTAGGAAGAAAATTTAGTTTTCCCATTTATTATATATGTGATCTTGCTGGTGAATTACTTTCTCTTCTAAGCCTGCATTTTCTCACTTACATAATAAGGCTTTTGACAGCTTTTCCAATTCTGATGTGGTTGTAATTCTATATATCTTTTTCATCATCTAGAAGAAAATACAAAAGATAATTTAATTGGAATCTTGGAGTAGTGAAAGCTTTACAAGTGTAAAAGTCATAGGGCAAATCACAGAGGTAATTTATGTCTGATTTAATTATGTAAAACAAATACATTTTTAAGAATCTTTCTGTATTTAAAAAGAAACTTCTCTGTAATCAAAATTAAAAGTGAAATGAAGTGGAAATATGGAAATGTGGAGGCAATATTGGCAATGACTATGATAAAGGATAAGCAGTCTTAATTATGTAAAATCAATAAAATTGAAAAATGACCAAAGAAAATGAACAAGTCAATTCATGAAGGAGAATTCCAAACCAGTGAACAAACCTAAGGAATATCAATAGAACTATTACTCAAAGAACATGCATCAAAATAATGAGCTACCATTTTTTCCTATTAATCTGAAGAGCATTTTAAGACATTGGCTTGTTTCTGCAGTAGTTTTGCATTAGCACATTGCTGAGAGGAGTGGAGTGTAAATTAGTCTAACATTTCTGGAAGTAATTTAACAATAAGAACTTTCTTTAGAATGTTTATATAATTTGTCATAGTGAGGACAAGGCTGAGTGGCCCACAGCTGTACCTTTGGGCCAGCCATTCCTCAAGCACGGGTGTTGGTCAAGGACAGGAACAGGGCTAATAGGCAGATCTGTGTAAACCTACTCCCATGGGGACACAAATAATTCACAGTGCCTGCGCCCATCCCTCTCCATGATGAATTTACACACAGAATGGGCTCTCTTGCTCAAGTTTCCACTGTGATAATTACACTGTGATGACTGCAGGGTTCTCTTAAAGGCAATGCAGACATAATCCAGCACGCCTGGCTGATGCTCACACTGAGCTCCATAAGTGCTCCTTCTGCCCTGGGTGTTTCTTGGGAAGCTCCCTCTTACTCAGATATGAGCATCTTCCTGCCTCAGATCCAACACCACAAGTTACACTGCATGTGGCTTCTTGGATAGTCTCCTGAGGTCAAGCAATCATGCTTTTAATAATGACTAGCTTGCTAATAATTGGGTCCTCCTTCATTTCTCCTTTTCTCTCCCAGGAGAAAAAGAAAAGTCTATTCATGTTACCGTAACATGTAAATCCTTGTATCAGTTTTCTGCTTTTCTGAAGAATCTAGGCTATGCTGTGATCCTGGGGAAATGACCTTACTTTTCTGAGTCTTATCATCTTTAAAATGAAGATGTGTGACAATTTCCAGCATTTGGGGAGTAATAGATATCAAGATAGTAGGTATAAAGCTATAATATAAAGATGATAGAATAGTGCTTGGCAGATGTTAAGTGATTTTTAGTGTAAGCTTCTGTTATAAAAATAAGATGTACATGAGGGTGAGAGAGATCAGGAAAAGAATGGATAGATAATTAACACAATAGTGGAATAGGTGAAAGAAAAGACTATCTGAAATGAATGGGTGATTAGACGTTATAAGTGACAATTAAGAATCTGGAATAAGATGTGCATTACAATATGAATTGGAGAAGGTATTAAGGAATATGTGAATCAATGAATGAAGGAAAACACACCCTTTCTCTAAACTCTCACTAAAATTACAATGAAAAGTAGTTATACATAGAAATTCCGTATGTCCCAGCTATTTCACTGCTTGGAATATACCCTGAGAAAATTAGGATCAGGACACAAATGGAGATTTGTACACCGATATTCATAGCAGTGTTATTCACCATCACAAGAACTTGGAAAAAGCCCAAATGTCCAACCACAATCAAACGGATTAAGAAGTTATGATACATTCACATGATGGAATACTATGCAGCACGCAGGAGCAATGATTTTGTAAATTACTACCTAACTTGGGAAGGTCTTGAGAGTATTATGCTAAGTGATTTAAACTTAGTCTCATAAGGACAAATACTGTATAAGACCACTATTGTAGAAATATAAAGATAAGTAGTAAAACATGTATGAAGATCCAAGAGGGGGCAGAGGGAGCAGAGGAGTAAGGATGGACAGGAGGTGATGGTGATTAATCATGCTATTGTTGTTATGTGCCATTGAGTCACCTGCAACCCATAGCGACCCTATGTACAGCAGTTCTGAACCCTGCCCTGACCTGAGCCAGTCTCATTCCAACATACCAACCTCTATACCCTAATTACTGTATCAATTCATCTTGTCCAGGGTCTTGGTCTAGATCAGGTGCACCTTAGTCTGTAGATTAACATTGTTGCTTTTCAGTACTCTGGAGAGGTCTCTGACAGCATATTTTCCTAGTGCAATTAATCTTTTGATTTCCTGACTGCTAGTGTTAAGAGTGTTGATTGTGGAGCTGTAATTGTTAACAATCTCAGTCTCTTCTCCATCTATCATGGTGCTGCCAGTTGGCTCAGTGGTCAGAATATTTGTCGTCTTGATGTTGAGCTTCAATCTATATTGAAGACTACAGTCCTTAAGCTTCTGCAGCAAGTGCTTCAGGTCTTCTTCAGTTTTAACAAGCAAGATTATGTCATCAGTACATCGTAGGTTGTTGATGAGTCTTCCTCCAATCCTGATGCCACATTCTCCTCATAAAGCCTTGCTTCCCAAATGATCTGTTCTGCATATAGATTGAAAAAGTATGGAAACAGGATGCATCCCTGACACACTTCTTTCTTGAGTTTGAACCATGCATGCAGTGTTTCCCTGCTCTGTTCTGAGGACTGCTTCCTGGCCCAAGTATAGGTTTTGCATAAGCATAATCAAGTGTTCTCGGTTTCCCAGTTTCCTCAAGGTTAATCACAATTTGTTGTAAACCACAGAGTCAAAAGCTTTTTCTTTTTTTTTTAAATTAAATTTTATTAGTTTTAATGAACATTTACAGAGATTTTGGGTTTTCATTCATTCGTTGTTGCACTGTTTTCTCCACCCTCATCCCCAGTTTGTTCTTCTTCCTCCCGCCAATGTCTGTTTTAATTGTCCAATTGCCACAGTGCTTGTCAAAGCCATTTCTGATTAATCTCCTTTGTCAGTGTGTCCCTTGCCATTCCCTATCACTCCTCCCTGAGAGAGACTTCACCCTGATTCATAAGGAAAAGGGGATGGCGTATTCTCTTAGCTACTTCCTGCTGAAAAGGGATGCTGTGGGTTTCAGGGTGAAGGTCTTCTCTCACTACTCTAAAGGGCCCCTTTGGCAGTAGGAAACACATAGACTATTATGGAGATTGATTTTGGAATTTAGATACACTGTTATCAATTGTGCTTGGCCGTACATGTTCATATCCTTGAAGATGTATCATGGAAGTGTTGCAGCCTAGAAGATACAAATTTAACAAGTTAAAAGGGCATGAGTCAAAAATTGAAAAGCAATAATATTCTGAGTAGAGGTTCTAATAGTGGCACAAATCAAGTTACAGAGGTAAGATGGTTCCATTGTCATCCTTACTCTAACTTAATTCTTTTTTTTAATTTAAATTTGTTATTAATTTCAGTGAAAATTTACAGAGGCTTTGGATTTCCATTTATTCATTGTTATAGATTTGTCCACTCCCAAGGCTTCCCCCCACCAGACATTACCCTCTTGGAAAAGTAAAAATTCTTTCATTATTTTACAAATCCTCCCCCAGGTCCACTCCACCATGTAGCCAACCCTCTAGACTCCTGTCATGACCGAAATACCTAATCACATGTCTCTTTTAAACAGTTTTCTCTCTTCTCTGTTTCAGAGCAGCGTACATTATTGAACCCATGTTACTCAGTCTCTCCCCAACCCCAAGGACAGTCCCATTCTACAACAGTGGCACCATGCAATAGTTGTCCCTTTGTGACTGGGACATTTCACTCAGCATAATGTTCTCCAGAGTCAACCATTTTGAGTAATATTGCATGAGTTCCTTGTTTTTTAATGCAGCATAGTATTCCATTGTGCGAATATACCACAGCTTCTCTAGACATTCATTTGTTGATGGGCACTTAGGTTGTTTCCAACTCCTTGCTGTTGTGAACAAAGCTGCAATAAACATGGGTGTGCATAAAAGCTTTTTCATAGTCAATGAAACACAGATAGACCTGACTCTGGTACTCTTTGCTTTCTGTCAAGATCCATCTGACATTGGCAATAATGTCCCTAGTGCCACGACCTCTTGTAAATCCATCTTGTATTTCTGGTAGTTCTCTGTTAATGTACTGTTCTGGTCATTTCTGGGTAATCTTCAGCAAAAGTTTGCTAGTGTGTGATATTAGTGATATTGTTCAATAATTTCCACAGTCTCTGGGCTCACATTTCTTTGGAATGGTAATAAATATGGATATTTTTGTCAGTTGGCCAGGTGGTTGTCCTCCAAATTTCTTGGCACAACTTGGTGAGCACATCCAGGGCAGCATCTGTTTGTTAAAATATGTCAATTGGTATGCCATCAATTCCTGGGGGGTTATTTTTTGCCAAGTCCTTCAGAGAAGCCTGAACTTCTTCCTTCATCACCATTACCTCTTGATCATATGATGTTTCTTGATATTGTTCTTGTCTTCCTGAGTGGCCCTTTGAAATCTTCTATTCAGCTCCTTCTTGATTTCTTTCCTTTGCTTTAGCTTCTTGGCACTCTAGTGCAATATTCAGAGTCTCTTCTGACATCCATTTTGGTCATTTCTTCTTCCTTCTTTGTAATGATCTTTTGCATTCTTCATGAATATATTCTTGATATCTTTCCAGCTTTTCTGATCTTTGTTCATTAGTGTTTAAGGCCCTCAAACCTGTTCCGGAGTTTGTTTTGAAATTCAGGTAGGATAGTCTCAAGGTCAAATTTTGATACCAGTGGATTTGACTTTCTTTAGCTTTAATTTGAATTTGCATATGAGCAGCACATCTTTTGATTTATTAACTGCTGCAACAACATTTATAGATGTTGATTGTGGAATCAGGGAAAATTAAATTATTCACAACAATTTAAATTTTTCTCCATCTACTATGACAGTGTCTATTGGTCCAGTAAGGACTTTTTGGCTTCTTTTATCTTGAGATTAATACATACTGAATGCTATATACTTTGATCTTTTGCAATGATTGCTTCAATACTTCACTTTATGCAAGAGAGGTTATTTTTTTTAATGGTCCAGCTTCTTTTTCTTTTAGTCCAGCTTCTTGAATGCTTTGCTAAGTATAGAGATTAAATAGATATGGATGAAAGAGCCAACTTTGATACACACTTTTCCCAATATTACACTATGCTGTCTTCCATTGTTCTGTCCTGACAACTGTCTCCTGGTCTAGTACAGATTTAGCATCAGCAAAATTAAGTGTTCTGAGATTCCCATTCTTCTCAATGTTATCCACAATTTATTATAATCCACATGGGCAAACGCCTTTGCATAGTCAGTAAGATACAAGTAAAAACCTCCTAGTGTTTTTTCTCCTTTCAGTCAAGATCCATCTGACATCAGCAGTGATAACCTTCATTCCACGGCCTCTTATGAATAGCTTGAATATCTGGCAGTTCTCTAGTTTTGAACAATCTTCAACAAGATTTTACTTGCATGTGATGTTAATGACATTGTTCAATGATTTTCTCACACTTGACATGGGAACAAATATAGATCTCTTACAGTCAATTGGACACACAGCTTACATACTGCTTGGCAGAGGCTAGTCAGCATGTTCAATCAATTTCAGGCTGTAAAAGGTGATAGAAATCCTTAACTTCTCCATCTTTGGCTTTGGAAGTTTGTGCATGTAGTTTAAGGACCTTCAAAGAAATGTATTAACATCGTGTATATAACACAAGTGCCTGTAACAGACTGTAGCATAGGCTGAGTATGAATGGAGAATGCAAAGATGGCACAGGATAGAGCAAGGTGCAAACTTTTGTTCTTGGGGTTGTTATAAGTCCTAAGGAATTTGAAGGTACCTAACAACAACCACCAGCTTGTATTTCTAGTAGTTCTATGTCAATGTTCTGTTCTGGTCATTTTCAGATAATCTTCAGCAAAATTTTGCTTGCATGTGATATGAGTGATATTGTATGATAATTTTCAAACTCTGTTGGGTCATTCTTTTTGGAAAATGGGAATAAATATGGATCTCTTCCAGTCATTTGGCCAGGTAGTTGTCCTCTAGATTTCTTGGCACAACCTGATGAACACATCCAGGGTAGCATCTGTTTATTAAAATATGTCAATTGGTATGCCATCAATTCCTGGGACTTTATTTTTTGTCAAGTCCTTCAGAGCAGCCTGAACTTCTTAATTCATTACCATTGCCTCTTGATCATATGTTGTTTCTTGAAATTCTTCTATGTCAGCCAATTCTTTTTGGTACAGTGACTCTGTACACTCCTTCCACCTTCTTTTAATACTTCAATATTCAGTATATTCAATATTCTGCCCATAGCTTTCTTAAGTATTGTAACTCAAGGCTTGAATTTGTTCTTTAGTTCCTTCTGCTTAAGAAATGTTTAGCGAATACAGTCCTGTTGATTTTCAGACTCTAGTTCCTTCCACATTTCATTAAAATGCTTTGTCTTCCTGATTTGCTCTTTGAAATCTTCTATTCAGTTCCTTGACTTCTTGATTTCTCCCCTTTCCTTTGGCTTCTCAGCACTCTAGTGCAATATTCAGAGTTTCTTCTGGCATCCATTTTGGTCTTTTCTTCCTCTTCTGCCTTTGCATACCTTTTGCATGATGATATTCTTTATATCCTCCTACAGCTCATATGGGCCTTCATTCACTAGTGTTCAAAGCCTCAAACCTGTTCTTCACTTTGTTTTTAAATTTAGGTGGGACAGATACAAGGTCAAATTTTTATTCCTGTGGATTTGATGATAACAGAAAAAGAATTAATGTCTTTGAGTTGTGGTGCTGGAGGAGAGTCTTGAACATACTATGGACCAACAAGAAAACAAATAGGTCTGTCTTGGAGAGGGTAAAAGCCAAGTTTCTTCTTTGAGGGCTAGGATTTTGAAGCTCCATCTCACATAATTTGGGCATGTGGCCAGGAGGGACTGATCCTTGTAGAAGGATATCATGCTTGGAAGGGTGGAGGGACAGCGTAGGAGAGGAAGACCCTGCTTGAGATGGATTGACACAGTAACTAGGGCAATGGGGGTAGGTGTGTCAGACACAGTGAAACTGGCTCCAGACAGGGCAGGCTTCAGAGCTGTTGTTGCTAGGAGTCACAGGTGACTCAATGGTACATAGCAACAACAACAACAACAACAAAACAATAAGTAAATCAATCACTCTAAAACTAAAGTGAGATCTTTACATGCATGAAGTGGTGTCTTTCTCCCAATAACTTTTGCTGTCAAATCAGTTATAACTCACAATGAACTAATTCATGTCACAGTAGAACTGTGTTCCATGGGGTTTTCAACAGCAATTATTTTAAATCAGTAAATTGGCAAGCTTTCTCTTGTGGTACCCCTCCGTGAATTTGAACCTCCAATCCTTTGATTAATATTGTCAGGTGATGTTTCCAATTCCTAAAGACCCTACATACAACAGATAAATGCTCTCCAGTCCTGCACTATCCTCATAATTTGTGCTGTGGGTGAGCTCAGTTTTGCAGTCACAGTGTCAATCCATATGGTTTTGGTAACTGTCAAGGGCAAAATGCTGGCACCAAGCAGAGACCTAATAGATGGTAACAAAAGCTTATAACTTTGTTTAATAAAATTTTTATCTTATACTGGTTTACTTACAAAGTTTTTATACATTGTTTTTCACACTGGATCTTTCCCAGTTCCTTTACCAACCCTACCCTCCACCCACCAAGTTGTGCACCCCTATACTAGACATTGTTAAGAAAGAAATGGAATGCATAAATATTGATGTATTAGGTATTAGTGAAACTAGATGGATTGGCATGGGACATTTTTAATCAGATGGTCATATGATCTACTATGCTGAAAATGAAAACGTGAGAAAAAATAGTCACTTTCATAGTTAAAAAGACCATTTCTAGATCCATCTTGCAATACAATATTGTGACAGGATACTATCTGTATGCATACAAAGAAGACCTGTTAATATCACTAATATTCAAATTTATGCACCAAGAACCAGAGTCAAAGAGGAGGAAATAGAAGATTTCTACCAACAGTTGCAGTCAGAAATCAATAGAACATGTAACCAAGATACATTAATAATAATGGGTGACTGGTATGCCAAAGTTGAGAACCAGGAAGAAGGAGCCGTAGTGGGAAAATATGGACTTGGTGACAGAAATGAGGATAGAATGATAGAGTTTTGCACAATGATTTATTCATAGCACATACCTTTTATTAAAAAACAAATAAACATAAACTCAGGATATATACATGGATTTCACCTGATGGCATGCACAGGAATCAGATCAATTACATCTGTGGAAGGAATCATTGGGAAAGTTCAATATCAGTGAAAACTAGGCCAGGTGCTGACTGTGGCTCAGGCCATGGTCTTCACAATTACTTGCCATACAGCAGAGATCTGGACAATGACTAAGGATGATGGAAGGAGAATTGATGCCTTTGAGTTGTGATGTTGGAGAAGAGTATTGAATATGGACTGCTAGGAGAACAAACAGGTATATTCTGGAGAGGGTGAAACCAAGTTGCCTCTTGGAGGCAAAGATTTTTGAACTCCATCTCACATACTTTGAGTAGGTTGTCAGAAAGGACCAGTCCCCCATCAAAAAATGAATGAATAAAGAAGCTCTGGTATATTCACACAATACTAAGCAGCATTGAAAAACAAGAAACTCATGAAATATTATACAAAATGGGTGGTCCTGGAGGACATTATGCTGAGTGAAATATCTCAGTCACAAAAGGACAAATACTGCATAATGCCACTGTTACAAAACAGTACTGACATCCGAGTTGGGAGGAAGCTAAGGAAAAAGGGGATAAATAATGTACACTGCGTTGAAACAGATGAGGAGAGAACTGCTTAAAAGGAATATATGATTAGGTATTATTTGCATGACAATAGTCTAGAATAAGAGCTGCACAGTGAAGTGGACTGAGTGGGGGAATTGTATAACAATGAAAGAATTTTTGTTTTCCAAAGAGAAAAGTGAACCAGGAGGGAGGGGTGTGCACGGAGGAAAATGTGCAACAATGAATGAATGGAAATCCATGTTCTCTATAAACTTCCATTAAAATATAATTTTTAAAAATTTAGAAAAGGAAGGTACTCTGTGCCTGTGAATCAGTGGACTTTAGTGGCTTCTTGATGGCTGTTCCCCTTAACCTGAATTATTTGGTTTGGTTTGGTTTTTCCCTTACTTAAAGTTTAATAAAAATAAAAATAGAATATGAAAAAAAAAAAAGAAAGGACCAGTCCACAGAGGAGGACTTTGTGCTAAGAAGGGTAGAGGGACAGCAAGAGAGGAAGACGTTGGATGAGATGGATTGACCTTGTGACTAAAATAATGGGGTTATGTGTGTTGGAGACAATGACATTGGCTCACAATAGAGCAGAGTTCAGCACTGTTGTACAAAGAGTCACTATGAGTCACAAGTGACTCAATGGCACATAACAACAACAACAACATCATCAGACAAAGGCTTTTATATATATAATTTTTTTGGTTTTAGCTGGTGTATATTTACCTACTTGAACATAATTAGGATTCTTCATTTTTATTTCAGTTCTTCTATGTTATGCAAATTATCTTTTGAAATAATTAAATAATATCCTAATCAAATAAAAGAAAGATATGTTGCATTGGAAAAATCTGCTGTCAAAGATCTTGCCAATTTGCTAATGAGCAAGGATGTCAGTTTAAAGACTAAGGTGCATGTGCTCCAAGTCATAGTATTTTCAGTTGCTTCCTTTGTATCTGAAAGTTGGACAGTATATGAGAATGACTGAAGAAGAATTTATATCTTTGAACTGTGGTGTTGGCAAAGAGTATTAAATATTCTGTCAATTTCCAGAAGAAGAAACAAATCTGTCTTGGAGAAAGTGCAACCAGGTTTCTACTTAGAAGCAAGTATGGTAAAGATTTGTCTAATATACTTGGTATGTATAGAGTGCTGCAAGAATTTATCCATTTTTAATGGAGACAAATCTATCTCCTCTCTTCTCCCAGCCACTCTTTCTCTTTTTGATCCAGGCATGATGACTCAATCACACTCATTCTTCCACTAGTGAGAACTAGTCACAAGGAGCTCTGAGAAATGTAACTTTGCTCCCAGTTTCTAGCAATATGGTAGGGGCTGGGGAGTGCAAATATTTGATAGACATTTAACCTTTCTGCCACAGAAGTCATACAATTCAATCTCCTTCTTTTTAAAAAAATGAAAACTGAATACAAACAGTGTGACCAGCCACACACCTAAGATTACAGACTTAATTAACAAGAGTAGGATCTTAAACAAAGATTTTCTAATTTATATAAACGGTTGCTATTATTATTATTTACTGCGGATGACACAACCCTGCTTGCTGAAACTGAGGAGGACCTGAAGCACCTGCTGCAGAGTGTCAAGGACTGCAGCTTACAATATGGATTGAGGCTCAATGTCAAGAAGACAAAGATTCTCACCACTGGACCAATTGGCAGCATCAGGATGGATGGTGAAGAGATTGAGATTGTACACAGCTTTAGTTTGCTTGGCTCCATAGTCAACAGTCTTGGCACCAGCAGCCAGGAAATTAAAAGGCGCATTGCCATGGGAAAGTCTGCTGTTAGGGACCTCTCCAAAGTGCTGAAGAGCAAGAGGTGTCTCTCTGGAGACTAAGGTGCGTCTGATACATGCCATGGTCTTCGCAATCACCTGTTATGCATCAGAGAGTTGGACAATGACCAAGGAGGATAGAAGGAGAATTGATGCCTTTGAGCTGTGGTGCTGGAGAAGAGTATTGAGAATACCATGGACTGCTAGGAAAACAAACAGATTCGTCCTGGAAAGGGTTAAACCGGGTGGCTCCTTGGAGGCAAGGATTCTGAGGCTCTGTCTAACTTACTTTGGACATGTTGTGAGGAGAGACCGGTCCTTAGAGAGGGACATCATGCTTGGGAGGGTGGAGGGACGGCGCAGGAGAGGAAGGCCCTCTATGAGGTGGATTGATTCAGTGACTGGGATAATTGGGATGGGAGTGTCAGAGACAGTGTGATTGGCACAGGACAGAGAGGAGTTTAGGGCTGTTGTACATAGGGTCGCTATGAGTCGCAAGCGACTCGACGGCACATAACGACAACAACAAGAAGTAATTCACAAGGTAAACTGCTTTTTTATCTACTTCTCACTGTAGAGCTCTAGGAGAAGGAGAGGCTGAGGGGACTGTAGCCTGTGAATTTTCTCTAATGTTGCCCAAGGTCTGTTGACATAACCAATTGCGCTGGGGCTGGCAGGATGTCACTTTGTCACTTTGACTGAAAATCTTCTAGGGTAGCCCTCTTCTCTGTTGAGCTATGTGCACTTCCTTCACTTTTAAGCTGCTTCTCCAGAAATGGTGGTTTCTTTTCTGTTACAGACTCAGGCAGAGAGCTACAGATACAGCCCCACTTTTTTTAAAAAGAGAAATTTTTTAAGAATTTATTATTCTTTATGGAACCAAGATGATGGCAGTGGAGGAAACAGCATAAGGAGCTGGAGGAGTGGCAAGCTGCCTAGAAACGGGCCACCAGAGACTGACACTGTGTACAGAGACCGACATAGCATGACCTGGACAGTAGGAATTTGAGTCAGAACTTTCATTAAAATAATTAGTTTGGGAGCCATAAGAGCAGCAAGCCATGGACTCCAGCAGAAGCCACCAGCCAAGCTCCTTGTGGGACCCACCCACCAGGAGCAAGCAGATCAGTGAGAAATTAACTGAGTTTTCTTAAGCCCCACTAGCCTGCCAGGAGCAAGCGGGTCAGTAGGAATTTAACTGAGTTTTCTTGGGCCCAGTGTACCAGCCAGGAATGAGAGGGTCGGTAGGAATTTGACTGTTTTCTTAGGCCCTGCAGGACCCAGGGCCCAGCTGGGATGGGGGCCACTGGGTGAGGGCACCTGGGTGGGGGCTGCTGAGCAAGGGTAGCTGAGCGAGCGCCACTGAGTGGGAGACAGATAGCTGGAATTTGAGTGGGGACACTGCTCATGAGCACAACTGGACAGCTGAAATCTGAGTGAGGTCCCTGCAAAGAGCTGACCCTCCTCCATGGTTGCCCCAACCCCTGAACCTGCCCAGCCCGCAATTTGGCTCCACATTTGTGCCTACACATCTAGTCAATCAACTTGCCTTTAATCTGGAGCACCTTGATCTGACTTAGCTACAAAAGGCTGCTCTCACAGGCCTGGATTGACTCTTCCCTTGAGTCAGAAGTTCAGAGAGAAACACAGACTTGGTAGCTACCCCACTGATTTAAACAGCATTGTCTTCAGATCAAGAACCTTTCAATGTCATGAAAGAAGCAGGCTATTTCACACCCTACACAAGCACAAAGCAAAATGTCACCCTCCAAAAGTGACACAGTACCAATGGATTTCCTGAAGCCAGAAAGTCTGATGGAACTTTCTGACATGGAATTTAAAAGAACAATGATTGAATGTTTTCAATGATTGAAAGAATTACAGGACACTGCAAGCAAAAACCAGGAGGAACTTAAAAATATAATCCAGAACAATGCAGATAAAACAAACAAGGCATTAGTGGCACTGGAAAAACAAGAAACCATGATCCAAAATACAAGGTCCAATGTTTCAGATGCTATCAACATGATGGAGGGACACATGAGCAGAGTTGATGAGATGGAACACAAAACCAGTGAAATAGAAGATAAAATTATCACCACTGATCTCCTAGAGCAAAAAGCAGAGTCAAAAAGGAAGGAAAAAGAAGAAAACCTAAGAATAATGTGGGATACCATCAAGAGAAATAACATGCACATCATTGGAATCCCAGACAGGAAGAAACAAATAAAGGTACTGAAAAAGTTGTGGAAGAATTACTAGAAGAAAACTTCCCAGACATAATGAAGACTGAGAGAATATATCTTCAAGAAGCTGAATGAACACTGTATAGAATAGACCCTGAAAGAAAAACACCAAGGCATATCATAGTCAAATTTGCCAGAACCAGAAATAAGGAGAGAATTCTGAAAGCAGTGAAGGAGAAATAAAGAGTAACCTAGAAGGGAGAACAGATAAGATTAAGTACTGATTTCTCAGCAGAAGCCATATGAACAAGAAGATAGTGGAATATATTAAACACTCAAAGAACACAGCTGTCAACCAAGAATACTGTACCCAGCAAAATTGTTCATGAAATAGAAAGGAGAGATCAAGATATTACCAGGAAAACAGAATCTAAAGAAGTTTGTAAAAACAAGACCAGCATTGCAGGAAACACTGAGAGATGTCCTTCTTACAGAGGTGTCATAGAAAGCAGCATGGACCAAAGTAACTAGCAACAACACCAGAAAGAACTCAACAAAATCATAGGAATAAAACCCTGCCTTTCAATAATCACACTGAATGTGACTGGTTTGAATGCACCACTGAAGAGAAAAAGATTGGCAGATTGGATAAATAAAAAACATCCAAAATCCATCAATATGCAGTCTACAAGAGACACACCTGAAAAATGAAGATAAAAACTAAAAATTAAAGGATGGGGAAAAATATACCAAGCAAATGGCAACCAGAAAAAAGCAGGAGTAGCAATGTCCAACCATAAATGAAGGATTGAGAAATTATCATACATTCACACAATGGAATACTATATAGCATGCAGGAACAATGACTTTGTAAATTATTACCTAACATGGGAGGGACCTGAGAGCATTATGCTGAGTGAACTAACTCAGTCGCACAAGGAAAAATATTGTATAAAACCCTTATTGTAGAATGAGTATAAGGATGCAGAAGGGGTGAGGGAGGGTGGAAGCAAAGAGGTGAGGATGGGTGGGGGGAAGGAGGGGTTGGTTATGGGGTTGTACAATTTGATGAGGGGGTGAGGGAAATTGGAGGAATCTGTTCTGGAAAACAATGTATTTGAATTTTGTAAATAAACTAGTATAATAAAAATAATTTTAAAAAGAGCAATATCTGACAGATAAGCATTTTACCTAACTAATGAAAGTCATTCATTGTTTTTGCTGAGACATTCCTCTAGGTCGTATAGCTCCGGTGTACAAGTTGCCGTACCGTGGTCACTTGTGGTTGCTGTGAGGCTGAACACTGTGACACTGATGTGTCAAATGCGTTAATGTTTGGCTATACTGACAGAGAGTGGGGTGGAGCTCCCCGAAGAAAACAAGTTTGGAAGGAGGAGTGGCATCCACTTCCATAATAGCTTGCCTCTGGAAACCCTATGAACCCAAAGAGAGGATGAAAGGCACCCAAGCGTCGAGGATTCTCCTTCATAGGGTTGCTATGAGTCGCCTGTGACTCGACAACACTTAACAACAACAATGAAAGACATCCCTTAGAGAAATAACCAACACATTCACTGTGCCCCCTCAAAAAATAAAAATTGGATGCGTAGAGAGTGGGGAGAACAGGAAAATAATGGATAGCTAATGACCACCACACTGGAATAAATGAAGAGAAGGGCTATCTTAAAGGAATGAATGATTAGACATTATACATATGACAATTAACAATCTGAAACAAGATGTGCATTACAAAGTTAATTGGGGGTAGAGAGAAGAGAAAAATGTGTATCAATGAATAAATTAAAACCCATTCTTTCAGTAAAAATTCACTAAAATCACAATTTTTAAAACAAGTTTTTTTAGAGTCAATAGACTGCTTCTTTCTCTACCAGCAATATAAGGCTGTCTAGATGGATGGTCATGAAGTGGTGAACACAAGGACAATATGGAAACT
Source organism: Elephantulus edwardii (assembly GCF_000299155.1). NCBI lineage: Eukaryota > Metazoa > Chordata > Mammalia > Macroscelidea > Macroscelididae > Elephantulus > Elephantulus edwardii. Next base: position 3,836,361 of record NW_006399945.1, read on the forward strand.
ATATGGTTGATTCTGAACTCACAAGGAAGGACTAGAGTCGAACTTGACCTCTTAGTACTTTAAAGCCTTCTGCCTTCATGACTGTCCAACAGGAGAAGGTGTTCTCCTGTCGCACAACGGAAGCACACTACCTGGAAGCTGACTAGCTGAAGAGAGCTCTCCAGCAGGAGTAGAACGTGATGGAGCTGTGTCCCACGGGAGGAATCAGGGGAGAAATTATAGTGCGTTTAGTTGCAAGGGTGCCTAGAACTCTGCACCAGGGTTTGGAATGTTAAAATGTAGCTTCTCTGCTTCATGTTGCCCTCCAGATCGTCTACAAAATGGCTTCTATGGCTGATGCTAACCCAGGACTTCTGGGAAATAGTTCTAGTGTAGCTAAATTGGCACAACACCTATTCACCACAATTTACCCCTCATAAAATTTAATCACCATACACCTATTTTAACATGCTTAATTCTTGATAAGAGCAAGAGAAAAATCACGTTTCCATCTAACTTAATTGAATTAAAAACTTCATAAAATGTAAAAAGTAAAAAAGCCCCTATACGTATCTCTGCGTTCTGGAGAGATACGGATGGTATTCTACTTCTAGGTGAATTATGCCCCCATTCTAAAATGCTCTAAATACTGAGATAGAGTTAACTACTATTAATAAAACTTCAATTAAGTGGTAGGGAATTGGAAGAAAGAAAAGGAAAGAATAGGTTAATGTAAACACAAATAAGTTGTCTTCAAAATAAGAAATAATGCTCCGGATCATTTCAGTTCTCACTTCTGCAATCGTTCACATGGATACAGCTGTTCCTTACAGCTGTCTTCTTACCCTAACAATTCCATACCTGTGCCTTTTCCTCTAACCAGGCTCTTTGACAAGTCATGATTTTTTGCCTGGTAAGGTGACCCAAACCTTCATTTCTGAAGAGTCTGGCTATTTATAGTGGATTGTTGTTTACCATTACTTTAATAGTATTTAATGGTCATAGGAGTACTAAAAGGTATCTCGAAGGATATCTAGTATTTTATTAGAATTTTTCTTATGCTGATCACACAGTGAAAACCAAACTTGTCCTTGGTAATCAAAAGCAGTTACCCACAGCAGTATAGTTATGCCTGCTCAGCCTGTTGATTTATTGGCATGAGGACCTCCATTAACAGGGTAGCAGCATCAACTTGTCATTAATCGAAACACTGCTGTGCCCCCTTGCTGGGAGAATTCTTACCACGAGGATTTCTAAGATTTCTACACCAGTAGTGCTAGTAGCCTAGAGGTAAGAAGCTGTAACCCCAAAGTCACACAGCTTGAATCCACCAGCTGCTTTGCAGGAGAAAGATGGGCAGTCTCCTCCTTTGTGATTAACTGCTTCTGAAAACCTGCTGGAAGGTCAACTATGGGTCAGCTCCAACTCAGTGGTACACCGCCATCACAACAACAGTGCTCAAAAGGTGCCAAGACAGAAAGCCAAACTTTACTAGTCGGTCATGAGAGGTAGTAGAGGGAGACTCTACACTCTTTTCCACTCCTTGGTTTCTGGATCTGGAGATCTTGGTTATAGAAGCAATAGTGTCTAATTAGAGTTCATCTTGTATATTGGAGAATGTAACTCAGTCTTTGTAAGGCATTGTTGTCCCAATGGTTCTGTAACTGATCTCTTTAAAAAGGCCATTCCACCATTAGGTCAAGTCAGCTGTTTCTGAGATATGAGAACATTGTAAGACCAGTGACTTTTATGAGAATGAGCCCATTTCCAAACTTCATTGACTGTAAAATGAATTTCTTGGCCAAACAAGCAAAGAAACAATGCTGTGTGGCACACATGACAGTGAGTAAGATGAAATTCTCTGATGGTGAGATGAACTAAAGTGTCTGGCTGATCCTTTGGGGAATAGCACTGTATTGGGGCTCAGTATTAGTCTCTGTTATTGGCAGATTGGGTGCTCAGCACTGGCTGTGGTCAAATCAGACCTGGCAAGCAGAAGTCCCTGTTGAACTCATGTAAAACTTGCATCCATGTAACAACAACCGCTCTGTTCATGGGTTTATTAAGGAGACATCAGGTGGCTAGGGAATAAGGATACCTGATGTCCATATGACAGATAATTTTACTCATCTAATTATGAAAACTCTTCTCTTTTGAGGTTGCTGTTTAAAGAATATTCACAAGTGACAAAAACTTTTTTTTGGTGACAAATACTTTTACACATAAATTCGTTTAGTAATTTCTCTCTAATACCTCTTCCTCGAATGGCTTTGTTTCCAATTAGAAACTTGTTGCTTACACATTCCTGACACTCTTGCCAAATAATTTGCTGCTTCTCATGCATCCTCTGGCTACTTTTTCCAGGTAAGTAGCACTCTCTTCAAAATTCTGTCCTCAATGGAAATTTTCCATCATCACTGCTCTTTATGGTCATTTAGAATTAAATGCAATGCCTCAAGCCAGACATTCTCAAGTAAAGTCAGCATAATATGGAATCATGTGGCCCACAATGCTGAAAGCTTTGATTTCTCACATATACATCATAGATAACATAGGGCATAGGTGCAGGGTGAGAGAAGAAGGAGCTGCTGGTACCGGCACCACAGCTCACTTAACTCATTGTGCTTTCAAGATCAAGTTGATGTTGCGCATGTCTCTTTCATTTGATGAGGACATGCTGCTGTGTAAGTCTTGGAAGATCAGACAACACTCAACTGGTGATAGACAACACAGTCTGTGTGGGAGTTTGATAGCCAGTGGTCAAGAATTCAGGCTCTACTAAATCCAACTAAAAAGACAGAAACTGTCTTCAAAAAGATAATATGTATCTGCAGAAGACACACAGTGCTTTGTTTTAAAATCCCAAAAACCCGTGATAGGATTCCTGTATAGGAGTCTGCCAAAGTTCTCATATAGCTTTGCATCTGCCAGAGACACTACAAGCACCCTGTGATGGTGGCAGAGCAATTGGACCTTCTGTGGTACCTTCTCTTGTCCTATACCCTATTAAAAATGAACAGGTCTTAATTCCCTTATTAAATATATTACAGTACACAAGTAAGGCTTATCATCCTGCCTTCGAAATAGAAAGAATCCCAGAAAACAGTGTCCTTTTTCTTCGTGATAGGAGCGGGTCAGATGAAAAAGTTTGTTCTTCAGTTTGGAAGGATATTTAAATATATCTCAGGACAACGGACCTCAAAAAGTTTATCAATGTGAAAACCTAGAATTTTTGTGAAAAGTTTTTTCTTCTACTGTCTGGTATTCATGTATCTTATCAATGTGACTAGTATGTGTGCTACCTCCTTGTTATCAGTGTAATGGATCAACATGATACCTGTGGAATGGAAAGACTAATCAAGGTCCTTAGGAAGTAGACAACAGCACTGTGCTGGAGGGCAGGTGCAGTCTTCAGATAGTGGGGGCATATTGCTGTCTGTGAGCTGAATGCAAACTGCCTCTGGTAGTTTTTGGTGGCAGGTGTAAAGAAAAGAAAGCATTCACCAGGTCAGTAACTGCACATTTCTTCACAATCACCCTGGGAAAATTACTTCAACAGTGTAACTTGCAATGGTGAATAACACTGTTGTGAACATTGGTGTACAAGTCTCTGAGCCTCAGTTCTCATCTTCTCGGAGTATGTTCCAAGCAGTGGAATAGCTGGGTCACGGAATATCTATGTTTAGCTCTCTGAGGAAGTGCCAAACTGCTTTCCAGAGTGGTTATACCATTTTACAATTTCACCAACAATGTATAAGAGTTCCTATCTCACCACATCCTCTCCAACATTTCACATCCCAAGAACATAGAAACAACCCAGATGTCTAACCACAATTAAATGGATTGAGAAATTGTGATACATTCACACAATAGAATACTATGCAGCATGCAAGGAGCGATGATTTTTTAAATTGCTATCTAACCTGGAGAGGGATAACATGCTTGGGAGGGTGGAGGGACAGCGCAGGAGAGGAAGGCCCTCTATGAGGTGGATTGATTCAGTGACTGGGATAATTGGGATGGAAGTGTCAGAGACAGTGTGATTAGCACAGGACAGAGTGGAGTTTAGGGCTGTTGTACATAGGGTCGCTATGAGTCGCAAGCGACTCGACTGCACATAACAACAACAACAACAACAACTTGGGAGGGACTGGAGAGCATTATGCTGAATGAACTAACTCAGTCCCATAAGAGTAACTTCTGTATAAAACCATTATTATAGAATGAGTATGAGAATCCAAAGAGGGGGAGGAGTGGAAGCAGAGGGTTGAGGGTGGGTGGGGATGGTGTTGGGGCATGTGTGTCACATAATTTGATGGGGAGGGGGTTGAAGGAAATGGAAAAAATCCAATGTGAAAGACAATGAATTCAAGCATTGAAAATAAATCAGTATAAAAATTCAAAAAAACAAACAAAAAAAAACCCAAACAGCATAACTTGTTGGTTGTGTAGAGATTTCTTTCTGAAAAGGCCCTGACCAGTAGCAGCATTTTTTCTGTTTTTTATACAAAGCCTGGCCTTCTATATACACTTGACTCTAAGCATTTACACATGGTAATTTTGATAGCTCTTTTTAAATTTCATGGACTATCAGTGCCTCTTTTGTAACAAGGTCACCAGTGCCATTCAATCTAATCCAATTAGAAGAAAGGCAATTTTAGAATTGCCAGGCCCAATTCAGAGATTTCATTCTTCAGATTTGTTCTTCTGGAACCACTTTCACTACCAAATTTTATTTCAGGGGAGCAGAACCACTGAGAACTAGCCATAATAAGGAGTTTATTATGGGAATTTGTGTGAAATTGGGGGAGTTCTACGGGAGCCTGTTGCTTCTGGATCTGGTGAAGGCAGTCTAGAAAGATGTCCATGAAGTTGGAGATTGAAGGATAACCTATACCCTATATAAATGACCCAGGATCCACAAGAATGGACTGGAATCCATGGCAATTCCTCACCGTCTTAAGCCTGAAACGTTGGCAATGGATGATGATCTGCACACCATCTGAGTTTTGCACCACAAAACCCATTAAGTGTTGGTTTTGTTGAAGAACCAAACAGCACCCAGTCCAGGAGTCAAAGATGCTGCAGGATGAGGTCTGGCAGCATCTGGAAAGGCTGCTTCCTCAGGGCAGCAGGTAAGTAAGAATATACTTGAGCTGTGACAACACCTCATATGTTGTCCTGATCTTCTGAATGTAAAATGAGTCAGGTATTTGTTTTGCTTCTGGCTCCCAAGATGACACAAAGTGTCTGTGTTGTGCATGCTAATCTCCATGCTATGGGACTGCATGGGAGTTTGGGGTACAAAATTCCAATTTAGTGGCATTGACACTATACAAATCCATGACATTCACAAAGCTTTAGAAAATATTGTTTCCAAGATTCCACTGCTCTTTCAAACATTGACGCTATAAGAGGCAGAGATTGGAAGGATTCTTACAGCTGTGTCTCTGAGAAAAAGAATATGCCTCTTCATCCTGTGCTGATGCCAATATCTGGGGTCTAGAGCAGAAGACTCCAACCTGAGCATGGATGGAGCTCTTTGTTCAAGCCCTGGAATGGTCATAGCCTTGTCTGCCTTCCATCATTCCACTCCAACAAAGGCTTTGGAGCTCTCGGTCCTCAGGTTACTGGCACTCCTACAAAAAACCAAACAAACAATAAAAACACCTCTGATATTTTTTTATACTTTAAAAACTTCCTTTACACATTTTCCGCCCCCCTCCCCACTTAGATTCTCACAGAAAACCAAGAGAAATTTGACTTGGCCAACGGCAACTCTAAAATATCAAGGCAGTGAGAGTTCTGAGTAGGGGGAACAGGGTCACTTTACCTTCAGAGAACTTTCTTGTTCAGGGCAAAGAGCCAGGAAGCTGTTATCAATTATCTCCTTGGCAACTTGAGCAGGCTTTTGCAGAACCAGGAAGCAATCATGTTAATTACTTATCACTTCGGCAGCTTGGAAACCAATCATGCTTTGACAGAAATCCAAGAGGCCCTCCACATGGACTTGGGTCTCATAAAGAGCAATTTGAAAACACACATGCTAGGAACCTTCACATTCTCACTGCTGTATTGGAGTGGGGTGGAGTGAAGTAATATGTAGAGTACTGGTATATTTCTTCAGGTGAAAATCATTATTCTATTCTTAACACTCAGCACGGCATCAGTAGCTGTTGTTATGTACCATAGCATCTGAACTGACTCACAATTGACCCTCCAGCAGGCCTTCAGAGGCTATAACTTGATGGCAGGAGATTGCCCATCTTTCTCTCATGTAGAAACTAGCGGATTCAAACCACTTACCTTTGGGTGGGCAATGCAACTCCTTATGCTAGGCCACTAGAGAAACACTTTGCCTGACCAAGACAACTAAGTGGCTGAATTGAGATACAAATAGTAGTTGAGGAACTTTAGAAGAACAGACTTAAGTAAAATGATGTCACTGATGCAGGAGGTGGTCTATGTAGGTGCTTGACTTATGGGTTTGGTCCTTTAGAATGCTGTACAACAAAACTATGCTTATACTCACTCAGATGACCTGGAGGAATGCTGCACTGTTGATTATATAGCAAATCCTCCTCCTGCAATAATTGGTCCTCCTCCATGAAACAGTCAGTTTCTATGTTGAACATGCTGTTGAGGTGCTTGTACTGTGAGCTTGCAGGACAAGGAGAGGGCAAGCTGCCAAGTCTTCTGGACTTCTTCCTCTTCTGTCCTTACCCTCTATCTAGGGTGGTTTTTTTCCCCATTATGACCATGCCAAATAGCCAAATCAGTCTCCCAGGTAAAATTAAAATGGTTTTTAAATTCTAGATCTAGGCAGTATGTATACAGGCCATTTGTGACATTTTTTTGAGCCCACAAAATGGGTTTTCATTGGTTAACTAATTTTCCAGCAGATGGACTCAGTTCTTTGTCATGGCCAATCCCTGCCAAATAGGTCAACAGCATGAGGAATGTCTTTAGTTTGACAATGTTATGCTATGACAAAACAAATGTACACTCTAGCTTTCCAAAGGCAGGAATATTTTCTTCCTGACATCTTTTCTGATTAATTTAGTGTCTTTTGTTGCTAGTTGCTATCAGGCTCTGATTCATGGTGGCCACATGTATAACCGAACAAAATCATGTCCCCTCCTGTGCCATCTTCATGATTACTGGTATGCTTGAGCCTCGTGTGGCGAGTACTGTGCCAAGTCAGCTCACTGAGGATTGCCCTGGGTTTCACTGACTTTCTTTACCTACGATGATACTCATTTCTAGTTTTCTAATTGATCTTACCTCTGACTTGCCTTGGGCATATTGATGATGTCACATGATACTTTGCCATCCTTGCTTCTAAGGAGAATTCTGCTTGCACCTCCTCTTGTATTAATTTGTACTAGTTGTTGTGCCCAGTGGAGCTCTGGTGGCTTAGTGGTAAAGAGTTGGGCTGCCAACCCAAAGGCATATACATGATGGCTGGAATTCACCAGCTGCTCTGAGGGAGAAAGATGAACACGTGAACTCCTCTCATGTATGGAAAACCCACTGGAGGGTCAGCTATGAAGGTATCTCACACACACACACACACACACACACAGAGAGAGAGAGAGAACCTATTGTTGTTGTTGTTTGGTGCCATTAAATAGAACATGATTCATAGCAACCCATGAACATCACACTTGAACCCTGTCCTGTCCTGGGCCATCGTCACCATCTCTGCCACACCAAAGCCCAGTGTTCCAGTCACTGTATCAGTCCATCTCATTGAGGATCTTCCCCTCCTTTGCTGACCTTCCACTTTTCTGAGCATGGTGTCTTTCTACAAGGACTTGCCTCTCCTAACAACATGCCCAAAGTATGTGAGATTAAGTTTCCCTGTCCTTTTCTCTATGGAGCATACTGGCCTGTACTTTCTCCAAGACATATTTATTCATTTTCTTGGCAGTCCATGGGCTAGCTATTTAGTGTTCTTCTCTAGCACCGCAACTCAAAGGCGTCAATTCTTCCTCTGCTGGCTATAGTCACTGTCTGACTCTCAGATGCATTGTTATCGTTAAGTGCCAGTGAGTCGAGTACGACTCGTAGAGACCCTATGAAGAATACAGATCTGAACTTTGTCCTATCCTGTGCCATCCTTATCATCCTGGACATAATTGAGTACATTGCGACCAATAAATGCAAAATAAGCATCTGTGCATAAGATTTGGGAAAGATTAACTCGGGAGGCTGCAAATCCAGTCACTGGAATACTCTGTAATAGGAGAAGCATCAGTTTCTGAAAAAGAGCAACTCTCCCAAGGTTAATACATTTCTCAGAACACTTCTCTCCTGGATACATAGTTTTCATCTTCTTTGGAAAAGGAAGATTGTAGGTATACACTACTTAGGTAAAAAGAAGATATTAGTAAGCAGATGTTGTTGAGCTACTAAGGGCTACATCCTGAGTGCCATACTTCATCCTATCACGTACCAAGAACAGACATGATGTATGCCCTTCAGGAACTCATGGTCCATTTAGGGAGGGATTAACCAAATTAAGATTAAAATTGTGTGGTTAAAATATGAGTAAGGAAACTTAGAATAGTAAGAAAAGGCAGTTAGGACAGATTGATCTTGAACCCATTTCACTCATCCTCGGTGCTGTCAAGTTTGAACCGACTCATAGCTGATCCTCCAATGGATTTTCTGAGGCTGATAATCTCCCTTGGAAGAGTTGGTGGATTCAAAGTGCCTGCCTTTCTGTTGACAGCAAAATAACTTTCCAATGGAGAACTAGACCCTTGCTGAAGAAGAAAGAGACAGACAACAAACACACCCTTGAGACAGAGAGACAGGCCCCTTGCCTGGTTGGGATTAGTGTAGTGAACCACCTTCAAAGCGAGAAATGACATCAATCCAAGATAGGGGATCTTGTGGAATTTTCTTCTCCTTCCACGTTTTCCTCAAGCAACAGGCCCACTTCACACTGATGCCAGTCCTGACCAGAGCAGGCATATTTGGCCACCTTTTTCTTCCAGCAGGTGATTTTATTCCCCCTCTCCCACTCTAGTGTGATTTATCCAGTTACTTTGGATAAATTATTGCTTGAATTCTCCAATTTGTGGCCTAACACATTTGCTGAGCACTCAGACAACTCCTCTGTTTCTGTGTACTGGGTCCTGTTGTCTACAACTTCTGGTTGGCACTTGCTCTAAGCCACAAGGACCACCAGGAAACACACCACAGCTCTTTTTCTTTTAAATAAAATGTTATTGTAACTATGATTTTAATGAAAGTTCACAGAGAAGTTAGATTTTCACTCATTGATTGTTGTATATTTTACCCCTCCTTCCTTTCCCCTCCTTCAATTAATTTTATTTTATAATATTTATTCATTGTTGCACAATTACCTAACTCAGCCCCCACCCCCACCAAGACCTCTTTGCAATGCTGTACCTCTTATTCTGGGCTGTTGTCACATGTATAATGCCTAATCATATATTCCTTTTAAACAGTTTTTGCCTTCATCTGTTCTAATGCAATGGTCATTATGTATCCACTCATCGTATTCTGCTCCCAACCCCCCATATCAGACCTGCTTCAAAACAGTTGTTCTTTGCTATGCAGTATTCGTCCTTTTATGACTTAGATATTTCACTCAACATAATGTCTTTCAGGGTCCTCCATGTTGTATAATGTTTTATAAGTTCATTGTTTTCAATGCTACACAGTATTCCACTGTATGAATATATACTATAGTTTTTCTATCCATTCACTTATTGATGGTCACTTGGGTTGTTTCCATCTCTTTACTATTGTAAATAATGCAACAATAAACATATATCTCTTTTTAGGGTATGTTCCCAGCTTTGCTGGGTCAAATGCCTGGGTCAAATGGTATTTCTATTTCCAGCTTTTAGAGAGCACCAAACTGCCTTCCCTAGTTGTTGCACCATTTTACATTCCCACCAGCAGTGAAAAGGTAAACAACTCAATCACAAAATAGGTATAGGATATGACTAGATACTTCACAAAGAAGACATTGAGACGACGAACAAATACATGAAGAAATGTCCAAAATCGCTAGCTATCAGAGAGATGCAAATAAAAACAACTATGAGATATGAACTCACCCCAGTAACAATAGGAAATTCAACAGAGTAGCAAACAACAAATGCCGGCAAGGTTGTGGAGAGATTGGAACACTATAGCTAATAACTCACCCTCTTGCATACCACTTCCTAAGAGCACAGATGTGAGTTCAGCCCCAGATATTGTACAAGCTAATTTTATCACGCTTTACTGGATCCTTGATTACCGTTTACATATGGGCCAACTATTGTGTTTTCTATGGTGTTACTTTCCCCTCTAAAATAACTGTTGTTGTTGTTATGTGTTGTCGAGTCGCTTCCGACTCATAGCGACCCTATGTACAACAGCCCTAAACTCTGCTCTGTCCTGCGCCAATCGCACCATCTCTGATACACCCATCCCAATTACCCCAGTCACTGAATCAATCCACCTCACAGAGGGCCTTCCCCTCCTGTGCTGTCCCTCCATCTTACCAAGCATTATGTCCCTCTCCAAGGACCGGTCCCTCCTTACTACATGTCCAAAGTATGCCAGACGAAGCCTCAGAATCCTTGCCTCCAAGGAGCAGCCCAGTTTAACCCTTTACTGGATGAATCTGTTTGTTTTCCTAGCAGTCCGCGGTACATTCAATACTCTTCTCCAGCACCACAGCTCAAAGGCATCAATTCTCCTTCTATCCTCCCTAGTCATTGTCCAACTCTCTGATGCATAACAAGTGATTGCAAAGACCATGGCCTGTATCAGGTGCACCTTAGTCTCCAGAGAGACACCATTGCTCTTCAGTACTTTGGAGAGGTCCCTAACAGCTTTAGGAAAACATAAATTACTATCTCCTTTTATTTTATAAGAATCCCTGGGCGGCATAAATGGTTAACTCTACCAGCTGATAACCAAAGGGTTGGTTGTTTGGATCCACCCAGAGGTTCTTTGGAAGAAAGTTCTGATGAAAACACTTCAGAAAAATCAGCCACTGGAAAACCAGAGGCTCACTGTCCTTGTCTGACCACTATAGGGATGTCATGTTCAACATCCTCCTAAGTTGTGAGAGAAAAGATCGGTAAAACGATCCAATCATCCATAGCTTTCATTATGGATTGAAGCTTAACATCAAGAAAACAAAGATTCTCACCACTGCCTCAATTTGCAGTACCATGATAAACAGAGAAGAGATTGAGATTGCTAACAGTGTCAGCTTGTTTGGCTTCACAATCAACCTTTTTGGTACCAACAGCCAGGAAATAGAAATTTTTTTGGAAAATCTGCTGTCAGGACCTCTCCAGGGTACTAAGCAACAATATCAGTCTAGAGACTAAGGTGTTCCTGATCCAGGTCATGGTCTTTGCAATTACTTGCTATGCATTAGAGAGCTGGACAATGAATAAAGATGACAGAAGAAGAGTTGGTGTCTGAGTTGTGATGCATGGTATTAAACATACCATAGACTGTTTAAAGAACAAAGAAGTCCATCCTGCAGAGGGTGAAAACAGTGTGCTCCTTGGAGGTAAGGATTCTGAAGCTCTATCTGACATATTTTGAGTACGTTGCCAGGAAGGACCAGTCCTTGGAGAAGGACATCATGCTTGGAAGGGTGTAGAGACAGTGCAAGAGAGAAAGACTCTGGATAAGATGGATTGACTCAGGGCCTGGGGTAACTGGGGTAGGTGTGTCAGAGACAATAAAATTGGTTCAAGATAGAGAAGGTCAGAGCCATTGTACATAGGGTCACTATGAGTTGCAAGGGATTTGACAGCACATAACAACAACACAAGATATCAATCATAATGATTAATCTTTCCTGATGATGTCCTAAAAGTAAAATGAGCTGAAATATTGCCATCCTTGCTTCTAAAAAAACATTCTGTATGAAAACAGGCTCTGAGAGAGTTACTAACTTGCTCAAGCATACTCAGATTTAATGGTAGAATGGAGTTTAGACTCGTATCTAATGTTCAAGCTTGTGGTCAGTGTTGCAGACCGTAGTAGGTGGGCTCGACAGTCCCATCTCTGCTCATGACTGGCTTCACTAGTAACATCTTTGTTGTTCTCCCATTCCTCACTCTCTTCCTCTCTCTCTTTAATGCTTTTGGAAACTTATTCCTGACATGGGCATAATAGTATTTTGAAGAATATATGTAGAGAGCCTCACATGTACAATGTATAATTACATTAAAACAAAAAGAGACCGAAAAGTTTCAACCCATATAAGCAAATACATATGTCTGAGCCTCTAAATAAGCCTTGCCAACAGTTGCAGTCACACAAATGGTAAATATTCTTCTGAGTCGTTAGACTATAGTATAAAAATAACATGAATTGGGAGAAGACTGGACCTTGTTTGTGGACATTCATAACTGATTCAATATGCAGTTTGTTGTTGTTGTTATGTGCTCTAGTCGTTTGCGACTATGTACAAGGGCCCTAAACACTGTTCTATCCTGTGCCAACCTCGCTGTCTAAAACACATTCATTTCCACCACTCCACTCACAGAATCGATCCATCTCATCGAGGGTCTTCCTCTCCCGTGCCATCCCTCCATTCTCCCAAACATGATGTCCCTCTCCAAGAACCAGTCCCTCCTTGCAACATGCCCAAAGTATGTCAGACGAAGCTTCAGAATCCTTGACTCCAGGGAACATTCTGGTTCACCCTCTCCAGGACAAACCTGTCTGTTCTCCTAGCAGTCCATGGTATATTCAACACTTTTCTCCAGCACCACAAGTCAAAGGCATCTTTCTATCCTTTCTTTCATCCCTAGTCACTGTCCAACTCTTTCTATCATCCCTAGTCACTGTCCAACTCTCCGATGCATAGCACATAATTGCAAAGACTATAGCCTGGATCAGGCACACCTTAGTCTCAAGCCCGATGTTGCTGCTCTTCAGTACTCTTGAGAGGTCCCTCACAGCTGACTTTCCCAATGCAATTCATCTCCTGATTTCCTGGCTGCTGGTACCAAGAGTGTTGACTGTGGAGCCAAGTAAACGAAAACTGTTAACTATCTCAATCTCTTCACCATCCATACTGATGCTGCCAATTGGCCCAGTGGTGAGAATCTTTTTCTTAATATTGAGCTTCAATCCATATTGAAGACTGCAGTCATTGACCCTCTGCAGCAAGCGCTTCAGGGCTTCCTCAGTTTCAACGAGCAGGGTTGTGTCATCTTCATAACACAGATTCCTTTCCTGCCTTTCTTTGTTATCACTGGGAAATTAGGTCAAAGTTTGATTTCTGATGTAAAAGTTGAAGCTGTTACAGATCTAAGAGGGTGCCAAGGTTTTGTGACACTTCCTGGGGTCTCTAGATTATGTTCACTTTTGTCTTGGAAGAGGCTGTCCTCTGGCGCCAACAGCTGCCAGCTGAGTGCAATGATGGCTGCTGGCCTGACTTTATCACAGAAGAGTCAGCCGCTCCTTTCCTGGCCAATTTATAAGCCCTCGTTACATAACAGGTGGTAAAGGACAGCTGTAGTCTCTGATCCAAAAGGTTCTAAGGTCCAAGTGAAGTGGCAGAACTAATTAACTGGGAAGGAAGGAAGGTGACCAAGCTCTAGGTTGGAAATGTTAGAAAGATTCAAGGAAAGGAGTCTTGTTGTGTGGAGTGGACAAAAATGCTGTCCTGTAAGGGAAAGATGGAATATGACAAAAGAAGATGTGAAAACCAGAGTAGAAAGATAGGGGTATGGCCTTCCTGTGGTGACACCTTCCCTGGGGCTGCTGGTCAGGGGAAGATAATGGTTATAGGCTTTGAGAGTCAGATGGAAGGGGCAGCGATTTTATCTTAGTTCCTAATGAGGAAAACTTGGATGACTTTGGGGATGGGTGCTGTCAAAGAGCATATGAAGAAGTCCTTGGATGGTACAAAGAGTTAAGTGCTCAATACTAAGCAAGAGACTCTAAGTTTGATCCCAGCCAGAGACACCTTAAAAGATGTCTAGCTTTCTGCCTTGAAAACCCCTATGGAGCAGTACTACTCTACATACATGGAGTTACCATGGATTGGACTCTATTTGATGACAACTAATAATAATAATAACAAAGGAGCCAGAATCTATAAACATGGACCATGGCATGGCTGGCTGGCAATGAAGTTGTGGGAAGATGTTGCTAAATGCAAAGGGCTAGTGGGCCTGGCTCTGTTGTTGTTTTCCTTGAAAAGATTGAATTATTGGTTGTTTACTTGCCTTGCTTTGCTTTAGTTTGGCTTATTAAGCTCGTAAGCATTTTTTAAAGTATTTTACTAAGTTTTAAGTATTTTGGTTGCCAGAGCCAGAAGGTGCAGCTGAAGGACTCATGTGGGAGGTGGGCCTGTGGCCATCCCTGGGGTCTGGCCATCCATATTATTTGGGACAGGAGGGGGTGTGTGTGTGTGTGTGTGTGTGTGTGTGTGTGTGTGTGTGTGTGTGATATAACCTAAGCAGATGTGCCCACTTAACTTATGCCCATATATCCTGTGCCTGTAGGAATCCAACAAAAAAAAAGCACTGAGATGATTAAATACTTGGGAACTCTCATGCAGATAATGAGGACAGGCCTCCAAAGGCTGTTGATGGTGATGTTACTACACTCAGCCTCTGCAGCTGGCAGGTCTGGCTGCCGGTCCTCTTACTGAAGATAGCTCCCCACTGGACTCTCCTGATGAGAAACATGTGAAAACTGTTGTCTCCAATTGCCTTCAAGTAGATTCCTACTCACAGCGACCCCTGTGTGCAGAGTGCAGTTGCTCCGTGGACTTCCCAAGATTGTGATCTTTTGGAAGCCAATGGTTAATACCTGTCTTTAGAGGTAACTCTGAGGGGATTCAAAGGGCCAACTTTTCTGTTCATAGTTTGAGTATTTAACTGCTTGCAACACTCAAGGAAATTATCTCAAAAAAACTCATTGCTATTGAGTCAGAGCTGACCAGTAGCAGGCTCTCTGGCAGGATTATGGAAGCTGTAAATTTCACGAAAGAAGGTTATCCATCTTTCTCCAGTGGAACCGCTCGCTGATAGAGTTAAACTGCCAGAGAGGATAGCAGAGCAGCTCACTGAGGATGAGGCTCCCAGAGCACCCAGTCAAGGAAGTTTTATTTGCTCATTGTCACGGCCATGAAGTTGGAACTGACTCATAGCACACCCTCCAGCACGTTTTCAGAGGCTGTAAATGATGCAGGAAGAGTCCCTATTTCTACCCCCACCTACCTCCCTAAAACACAAAGCAAATGATGAATTCTAACCATCTACCTTTAGGTTAAACTTCAATATGAGTAACTGATGATCTGACCCGCAGTCTGCCCTGGCCTAGTTTTGACTGGCAATATTGAGCTTCTCCAACGATTTCTTCTACAGATGTAATCAATCTAATTGCTATGCAGCCCATTGAGTGAGATCCACGGGTGAAGTCCTTTAGAAGTCTTTTGTGTCTTTTAAAAAAGGTATTTGCAATGAGTAAATAATTGAAAACACAAAATTCAATCATTTAATTTTCAGCCTCATTTCTATCACCAAGCCTATATTTTCCAACTACTGTTGCTTTTTCACTGTTTCCAACTTTTGCATTCTAGTCACCAATTATCCTCAATGCATTTTGATTGTATGTTTGGTCAATTTGGGACTGCAAGATTTGGTAAAAATTATCAGTTTCTTCCTCTTTGGCTCTAGATGTTAAGACTGTATATTTGAATAATGGCTGTGTTAATGGGTCTCTTACGTATGTATGTTGTTGTTGTTGTTGTTGTTGTTATGTGCCATCGAGTCACTTGCGACTCATAGCGACCCTATGTACAACAGCCCTAAACTCTACTCTGTCCTGTGCCAATCGCACCGTCTCCGATACACCCATCCCAATTACCCCAGTCACTGAATCAATCCACCTCATAGAGGGTCTTCCCCTCCTGTACTATCCCTCCACCCTCCCAAGCATGACATCCCTCTCCAAGGACCTGTCCCTCCTTACAACATGTGAGTATAGACTCTTATGTATACATATGGGTAATATCTATCACTTACATGATTGCATTTCAAGATAGAACTTAAAATTGACTTTTTGACTCTGGATTCAACACCATTCTTCTTCTGTTTTTCATTCTGTATGCTGAGCAAATAATTTGAGAAGCTGGACTTTATGAAGAGGAATGTGGCAACAGGATCAGAGGGAGACACATCAATACCTGAGTTATGCAGATAACACAACCTTACTTGCTGAAAGAGAGAAGACTTGAAGCACTGTTGCAGAAGATCAAGAAATGCAGATTTCAGGTTGACTCTGGAGAACATTATGCTGAGTGAAATATCCCAGTCACAAAAGGACAAATATTACATGATGCCACTGTTGTAGAATGGGACTGTCCTTGAGGATGGGGAGAGACTGAGTAAGATGGGTTCAATAATGTATACTGCACTGAAACAGAGGAGGGAGAAAACTGTTTAAAAGAGATATATAACTAGGTATTTCTGTCATCACAGGAGACTAGAGCGAGGGCTACATGGTGAAGGGGACCTGGGGGAGGGTTTGTAAAACAATCTTTTCTTTTACTTTTCCATAATTTTTGACTCATGTACTTATAACTTGTTAGTCAAATTTGTGTCTTCTAGGTTACAACACCCCCATGATACATCTTCAAGGATATGAACATGTACGGCCAAGCACAATCAATAAGAGTGCATCTAAATTCCAAATTCAATCTCCATAATAGTCTATGTGTTTCCTACTGCCAAAGGGGCCCTTTAGAGTAGTGAGAGATCTTCACCCTGAAACCTACAGCGTCCCTTTTCAGCAGGAAGTAGCTAAGAGAATACGCCATCCCCTTTTCCTTATGACTCAGGGTGAAGTCTCTCTCAGGGAGGAGTGATAGGGAATGGCAAAGGACACACTGACAAAGAAGATTAATCAGAATTGACTTTGACAAGCACTGTGGCATTTGGACAAGAACAAACTGGGAGGAGGGTAGAGAGAATAGTGCAACAATGAATGAATGGAAACCCAAAATCTCTGTAAATGTTTATGAAAATTAATAAAATATAATTATAGAAAAAAAAAAGAAATGCAGACTTCAATATCGATTACATCTCAATACCAAGAAAAGAAAGATTCTTACCACTGGATAGACAACACCAGAATGGATGGAGAAGAGATTTAAACTGCCCACAGCTTCATATTATTTGGATCCACAATTAACACCCATTCATGGTACCAGCAGTCAGGGAATAAGGAGACACATTGCATTGGGGAAGTCTGCAGTTAGAGACCTCTCCAAATTATTGAGGAATAATGATGTCATTCTGAGGACTAAGGTGTGTCTGATTCAGGCCATGCTCTTTCCAATCACTTGCTATGCATCTGAGAGCTGGACAATGAATCATGATGACAGAAGAACAATAGATGCCTTTGTGCTGTGGTGTTGGAGAAGAGCACTGAACATCGCGTGGATGACCGAAAGAACAAACATATATGTCTTGGAGAGGGTGCAGCCAGAGTACCCTTTGGAGGCAAAAATGATGAGACTTCATCTCACATACTCTGGCTATGTTGCGAGGAGGTGCTATTCTTTGAAAAGGAACATTATGCTTGGAAGTGTGGAGGATCAGCAAAGGAGCGGAATACCCTCAGGTGGAGTGACACGGTGACTGCTGCAATAGTGTGAAGGTGGCACAGGATAAGATGGTGTTTAGATCCACTGTTCATAGGGTCGTTATGAGCCATACAGGACTCAACAGCACTTAACAACAACAACAACAACAGCCTTTAGGTTGGAAGCACAACTCTTTACCCAGTAGGTCATCAGAGCCCCCTCCAAGGAAGTTAGTCCTCTTTAAATCAACAGCAAAGAGCCTTTGCAGAGACAAAGAGCAGCTAGCTGATGCCATGTGTTGTGATGTTTTAGAGGTCTAGGATCTCCACACTGAATGCCTTTGTTCTACTTATGGTTGTTTGACTTTGTGTTTTTCTCCATTGTTCCCTATGTCTTCCAGTCCTTAGTCTCCCTTAGGTACTACTGGGAGAAGCTTGGTGTAAACCTTCATGAAAACCCCAGTATTGTAATAAAAAGAAAGAATCAACTCCTCTCTTCTGAAAGCTGCGTGGACTCCAGCTTTCCAAGGGTAATTTTAAGTGTTAGTCAGCTTCATTCAGAAGGCTCATAGTACACTCAAAGCCTTGTAACGGGAAGAAGATGGAAGAAAGCAAGCTCTCTCACACCCACAGAAAAGTGTTTATACTTTCCTTTCCATTTCATATTCTGCCCTCTCAGTCATCCTAAATGTTTATTTAACGATCCTCAAAGACCTTTTAAGCTTCCATGGTTTAATGTTTGCTAAACACCCTGTCACTTCCACTTCTACTGATAATTTCCTGCTTGCTGCAAAATTGCCCATGCTTACGTACCATCTGGAAACTCTTAATAGAATGACTAAAGGCTCAGTCCCTCAGGGATGCTTCCCCACAAGAGTGTGGGCAGCCCATGAGGTCAGGGTGCTTTGTGAGGCAGAGAAAATGAAGGAACAGTACAGCTGGGGACTCGCTTAGAATTCAGAAGCTTCTAGCTCTTCGGCCCAATCATTTCTAATGTTATTGTTGTAAGGTGCCATTGAATTGACTACAACTCATAATGAACCTATGAAAAATAGATCTGAACCTTGTCCTATCTTCCACCATCCTCATGATTTCTGATATGCTGGAGCCCATTGTTACAGTCATTGTGTCATTCCAGCTCATTGAGGCTCTTCCTCACTTTCTTTTACCCTCCACCTTTACCAGCAAGCATGGTGTCTTTTTTTGTAAGAACTTGCCCCCTTGGCAAAATTTCATCATCCTTGCCTCTAAGGAGAACTCTGGTTGCACTTTCTCCAAAACAGACTTGTATGTTTTTTTTTTGTAGCCCATGAAATATTACTCTTCTGCAAAGTCACAGTTCAGAGGCATTGATTTTTCTTCTCTCAATCTTATTCATTGTCCAACTTTCAGATGCACTGGGAGCAATTATAAAGATCACACCTTGGACCAGGTACACCTCCATACTGACGTCATTGCTCTTCAGCACTTTAGAGAGGTCTTTAACAGCTGTTTTCCCCAGTGCAACATGTCTTATGATTTCTTGACTATTGCTACCATGAAGATCCAAGTAAAATTAAACCGTTGACATCTTCAATCTTTTCTCCATCTATCATGATGCTGCTTCAAGGCAGCCGTAAGAAATTTTGTTTTGTCTATCATTCAGGAAGCAGGGATTATGAGGAGGAGTGTGGCATCAAGATTGGAGGAAGACTCATTAACAACCTACAATATGCAGATGACACAACCTTGCTTGCTGAAACTGAAGAAGACCTGAAGCACTTGCAGAAGTAGGTCAAGGACTATAGTCTTCAATATGGATTGAAGCTCAACATCTAGAAGACAAAGATTCTCACTACTGGGCCAATTGACAGCACCATAATAGATGGAGAAGAGATTGAAGTTGCTAGTGATTACAACTTGCTTGGATCTACATTCAACACTCTTTTTTTTTTATGGAAAAGTAAAAGAAAAGATTCTTTCATTGTTTTACAAACCCTCCCCCAGGTCCCCTCCACCATGTAGCCCTCGCTCTAGTCTCCTGTGATGACAGAAATACCTAGTTATATATCTCTTTTAAACAGTTTTCTCCCTCCTCTGTTTCAGTGCAGTATACATTATTGAACCCATCTTACTCAGTCTCTCCCCAACCCCAAGGACAGTCCCATTCTACAACAGTGGCATCATGTAATATTTGTCCTTTTGTGACTGGGATATTTCACTCAGCATAATGTTCTCCAGAGTCAACCATTTTGAATAATACTGCATGAGTTCCTTGTTTTTTAATGCAGCATAGTATTCCATTGTGCGAATATACCACAGCTTCTCTAGCCATTCGTTTGTTGATGGGCACTTAGGTTGTTTCCAACTCCTTGCTATTGTGAACAAAGCTGCAATAAACATGGGTGTGCATATATCTGCTTGGATGTCAGCTATAGTCTCTTCAGGGTATATTCCCAGTAGTGGAATTGCTGGGTCAAATGGTATCTCTATTTGCAACTTTTTGAGAAAGCGCCATACTGCTTTCCACAGGGGTTGCACCATTTTACACTCCCACCAACAGTGAATCAGGGTTCCAGTTTCTCCACAACCTCGCCAGCATTTGTTGCTTGCTGTCCTGTTAAATTTTGCTATTTTGACTGGGGTGAAATGATATCTCATAGTTGTTTTAATTTGCATCTCTCTTAGTGCTAGGGATTTTGAGCATTTCTTCATGTGTTTGTTAGCCATCTGAATGTCGTCTTCGGTGAAGTGCCTGTTCATATCCTGTGCCCATTTTTCTATTGGATTATTTACCTTTATCTTGTTGTGGTGCTCAAGTATTTCATAAATTCTGGATATAAGTCCCTTATCTGATATGGTATTACCGAATACTTTTTCCCAGTCAGTGGCTTCCCTTTTTACCCTACTGGAAAAGTTTTTGGATGTGCATAGGGATTTGAGTCTTAGAAGGTCCCATTCATCTATGTTAACTTCTCCTGGTTGTAGCTTTTCCAGGATACTGGGAAGACTGTTTATGTTGTGGATTAGGACTTCTAGTGTTGTTCCTAGCTTTTCTGTAATGAATTTTATAGTCCTTGGTTTGGAAATCAAAAGACAAATTGAATTGGGAAAATCTGCTGCCATGGACCTCTCCAGAGTGCTGAAGAGCAACAACGTCAGTTTACATGCAAGGTGCACCTAATCCAGGCCATGGTTTTCTCAATTACTTGTTAAGCTTCAGAAAGTTGAACAATGACTAAAGATGACGAAAGAATAGATGCCCTCGAGTTGTGGTCCTGGAGAAGAGTCTAGAACATACCACGGACTGCCAAGAAACCAAATAGGTCTGACTTGGAGAGGGTGAAACCAAGTCTCTCCTTGGAGGCTAGGATTTTTAAGCTGCCTCACATTGGGCACGTGACCAGGAGAGGTCAGTCCTTTGAGAAGGAAATCATGCTCAGAAGAGTGGACGGACAGCACAGGAGAGGGAGGTTGATAAAGTAACTGATGTGTCAGAATTAGTGAGACTGGCTCAGGACAGTGAAGGGTTCAGAGCTGTTGTGCATAGGGTCGCTATGCATTGTAGACGACTCAACTAATAACATTCTATGACAGGTTGGGAAGCAGGACTGGCATCCACTTCCTAAACAACTTGCCTCTGGAAACTCAATGAACTTTGATAAATGTTGATAGTTGTAGAGGGCTTCAGACCTTTCCTTTTGTTCATAGCGTCGCTATGAGTTGTGCTTGACTCAAAGGCAATCAACAACAACAACAACAATTATCAAAACGTGTATTTTAAATCTTACCTATCAAGGCCCAGTGGTAGAGTTTTTGTTTTCTTGATGTTGAGATATAATCCATGTTGAAAGATGTAGTCTTTGATCTTCTGCATCAAGTGCTTCAAGTCTTTACTTTCAGCATGCATGATTATGTCAACCGCATAGGATTTCAAAGAGATGGTAACACTTGTCAGAATGCCAGGCAATAGCAATCTTGTTTACCCTTAGATGGCCCTTTGACTCTTGGCTTGGCTCAAAGCCTTGTGTATATTTTCTTTAGGGTGAGAAAGGAATGAAGACCATGAATAAGTGCTAGGTGTTGTTCAGTGTGACCTTTGGTACAAGAACTGCAGAATGCCACAGACTACAAACTGGCTCTTTTCCAAGCCACAGGCTGAATGCTTTTCCAAACGCTAAGCTCAGCTTATTCTCTGTGTTGTCTTGCTTATTTTCCTGGTGTCCATAGATAAGCATATACAAAACAATGGACTGTGGCCATTATAACAATACAGAATTACTCCTGCTATGTTTGGCTTTGTATGCTATGTACCAAACAACGTTAGGAGGGAATAGACACACCATGGTCTAGATGAATGACACTCTCTAGAGTTGGTAGTGACAAAGATTAGACAGAAATCCAGAAACAAGTTGGATATCTTTGTGTCAAAGGACTAAGGCAAGGGCTCTCAAAAAGTAACCTCCAGACTATACCAGTTCCTAATGGTATATCTACTCAATAATTTTCCAAATTAGAAAGATGTTCTCATGGAGTGTAATACCCTGAGATGATTATTGGAATTTAAGTCTGGAGCCCTTAAAGTTTGTAAGAAGGGCTATACATTTCTTGCCTGCAAAATTTTTATGGTTTAGTGAAAGTAATACAAATGCTAATTATGGGCTATGTTAGGAAATCTTTTCAGTAAAGATACCAAAAAGCAAGAACTATAGTATTTTAGAGCAGAGTGGGATCAGTGTCCAGTGAGATGGATCTTCACATGTTACTTTAAGAACAGATTGGAATAGATAAGGCCCACTCATTAATGGATCAGAACCAAGAAGGCAGAGTGCAGCTATGTAAGAAAGAGAGTGTGTAAAAAAAGTCTCTGTAAATTTTCATTGAAATTAATAATAAAACAAAACAAACAAAAAAAAAAGAATGAGAATGTGGGTCATTAGAGAGGAAGCATGCAAGCATTGGCTTGGCTTGAGAATGAGCAGACTGTCTAAGAGGATGCAAGACTTGTTGGGATGGCCAAATAGAGCCAAACTTGAAACTTTGATGGAGGGGAGCTGTTGGAATATATTTTACTAGGGAGCCATGAAGGGTTCTGCGTAAAACAAACAAGAAATCAAGGTGGAGCTGCAGAGTGGGCCCCACCCCCTCATCATCCATCTAGGCCGTGCTAAGTTTAGGAAAGGCTCCAGAAGCCCTCTGCCCTTCCCCCAGCCAAGTTCCTTTCCCTCTGGCTTTGGTAGCCCCAACCCCGGACAGTGGGTGGTGACTTACCCCAAGGCACAGCCAGTCTCCAACAATAACCGGTGCACAATGGGTGAGAGAAGCCAAATTCCACCCTGCTGCCTCTCATTGTTGATGGCTGGATGCTTCTGAATGGCTGGTAAATCCTGGCATTTCCTGTGCTCTGCAAAGGTCCTTTCCTGACCACGGTGGGGGTGGGGAGCTAGGGCAGAAATAACCTCTGCAGACCCTTGAAGAGCTCAGTTCTTCAGGGGCCACTCTCCCATTGCTATCTCTCTCCTTTACCTGTATCCAAAAGCACATTCCTAAATTGCCACTTGTCTTCACCAGAACAAAAATGTATTTGAGATGACAAAAGACACAATTGCAGGCAGTGTTGCTAGTGGAATCTCTAAGAACTAAGAAAATTTGGAGAACAAGCCCTCCCTACCAGTCAATTTTGCTCTCAATGTTTAAGTTTCTTCCCTAGTTTAAGCCTTTGGAGGGCTTGCTTGCTCTCCTGACCAGGCTGGAGTTCTTCTGGTCATTGATTAAGAGCTCTTTCTGTTTTGACTCTCTCCTTTCATGTTCCTATTCCCAAATGCAAGAGCAAACTGTCGATGGACAAGAGCATTGGGCAGGCTCTGCTTCAATTCAGTCTGTCAATGAGCAAAGCCAGCTGTTCACAATTTCAGCTCTGCAGGTTGAGCAATAGGTTGGCAGGGATGACTTCCCAAGCTGATAGGAAAACCCCATGGATCTGTAATTTCCTCAGAAAACCATCACTCATCTCCTTATCAGCCCCCATTGATCTTGGGCGGTGACTGTCTGCTGGTGGAGTCAGGCCCTACAAAGGGAGAGCTGAAAAAAAAAATCATTTCCAGCCCATCAGTTCTCAATCCTGATTCAAGAGGCTAATCCTAAAACCAACTTGGATTTGGTGTTCAAAACAAAAGGGATGCAAGCCAGCAGAACCAAACTCAGTTCTTTTATGACTTTGGCATACAACAGAGAGTCTATGACCCAATAATATAGTCAACATTTCAGAGGCCAAGAATGTCACTCTAAGGTGTAAGAGTCTTAGAACCCCATCTGCGTCTGAGAGTAGCTGGACCTCTAGTGCACATGGCAAGTCCCAAGAGTCAGAGCCTTTTTGTGCTCTTTGGCTTGACCTCTCTCTGTTTTCTTTCCTTGGGGAATGACATTTTACTTTCTCCCCTTGTGGCCTTCAATTAGATCATGTGAGCAATTCTCTTTCCTTTCTGTTGGAAGGGCCTGTCATGAACTTTTAGAATTGGAACAGATCTAAGGTCATTTCTTATTTACTCATAGGACTAAATCTGAAGTAATAAAACCCAAGGATAAAAAAAAAAATCAAACAAACAAAGCAAACAAAACACCCAACAAAACTTAGTGCTGTCGAGTTGGAATTGACTCATAGATGATCTTCCAGTAGATTATCAGCTGCTGTAAATTTCACAGGAGGAGACTGCCCATCTTTTTTCTCCAGAGCACCTGGTACATTTAAACCTCCTGTCATTAAGTTGGCAGCACAACTCCTTACCTCCTGCTGTTATGGGTATGAGATTGAGTTGAAACGGACTCCTGACTACAGTAGGTTTCCAGAAACTGTAAAAAGCACAGGAAGAGATTTGCCCATCTTGCTTCCACTGCACAGCCTGTAGATTCCGGCCACCTGCCTTTGGTAGGCAGCAAAACTACTCACTCTGCATAGAGCTCCCCCATTCACTGTAAGCCAGGGAAACATTCATTGTCGCATAGCCACTGACCAAAGAGCTTGACCTCGAGAAGCCAGCCTTTCCACTTTAAACCCACAAAACTACCTCATTTGATTGAATATTTACACAATTAAACCTGCAGAGCCTATGCAAGGTAGAAATCTGCTCTAGCAGGGAAATGAAAGTATTTTCTATCAAAAAGGTGATAAAAAAAGTGGGAAGACTGAATTCTATCAAAGAAAACAGGCACGAGACCTGGAAGAGAAGGACAGTTTCACTGAGTTCTCTGTATCTCAATCTGTGCTGGGAAAGAGGTAGAGATTCTATGTGTTAGGTTCTGAGAAAGCGGTAATATTTTAAATCTACATCTCTCCATGACAAACACACTCAGACATGAATATACAACTGATTCTGGTGGACAATGGGAATCGAAACAAACAATCAAAATTCTAGACTGGATTCCTAGTCCCAGCTCTGATATCTGACATTAAATCAAGTCATCTCAGAGTGGGACATGCATGTTTGTTTTAAACACTCTACAGATATCTGAAGGACAATCAGGCTTGACGACAGCCTGCACTGCAGTGCTGATCTATGTCAAAAAGCTAATTTGCCTAGAGAAATGTGTAAGTGAATATATTTATGGTGAGTAGTATGAGGATGGCATAGGATAGGACAGTGTTCAGGTTGGTTGTTAATAGGAACACTATGAGTTGTATTTGACTCTATGGCATCTAACAAGAACAGATATTATTTGAGGCAGACAGTATCACTGAGATACATCAGGAGGTCCGGAAAGCACACAGTGACAGCAGATTATATAAGTAAATTTTATGTTAATTTCTGAAAGGTAACATAAAATCCTGAAGAAAGTTGAGGAAGGGCCCTTTTTTTTTTTTTTTTTTTTTTCAGAAACAGAATCACCAAGGACTTGTCATCCATCTTAAAATAACTTCTAGTTATATAGACCCTGGAGTTCTTGCTTTTCAAAGCTGACAGCCACTGTATAATACTCCAAAGAAGCTCAATCCTGAAGCTAATGTCTCTGCTAAACTGCTTCCTAAGATTTGGAAGGTGACACTAAGAAACTAGTTCCCACAAGGTTGAAAAAAGAGGCATGTAAGGGCACAGGACCTATAAGGGGAGCTCTAATTCCATTCACTCAGAAAGCCGGATTGCAGGAGAATCCAAATGATATTTGGTGAAACTAACTGGTATGGTTTGCAGGGTACTTCAGAGAAAAACGACTCTTCAGTGCCTTTGAAGAGGAATTCTGATGGCAAATGGTAGATGGCACTTAATACCATTAGAATGCTTTTGAGAAAATTTCAGAGCTAAGCACACTATGAGTCCCTATGCATGCTTGTGAAAGAAACTGATGATGTTTAGTGCACCGAAGAAAGGTCTCCAGCCCACTTTATGAATGCTATGCATTCAATTCCAATTGACTTAACTGATTTTAACTGATGACTATGGACATTTTTCCAAGGATAGTCCAGATACTAAGGGTTATGCACTTTTGGACGAGCAGCGAGCCCTATTCTCAAGTGCCCCTACTCTGGAGAGAGAAAGACTTCATCCAACAAGAGCTTGCATAAGGCATACAACTGGAGAACTGCCTCTGAGGGTACTGGGCTCTCAGTCACAAGAGCAAATTCAAGCCTGCATTATTCTTCAAATGGCAAATAGCTTTATTAGGAAAGAGACTTCTCCTGTAGGTCTAAGGGGCGTGTGTGCTTGTCAAAGCCAAACTTTCTTAGGCTGCCCTAGAGCTTACATTCACTTTCTTGGCCCTTTTCATGATGATTAGTATTTTGAGAGAGGTGATTTCATCATTGGACAGGAATTATTCCATAGAACAAGAAGGTGACTGTGGCCAAAAATCAATCAACTGATCATTCAATCCAGGGGCTGTCACTAAGGTTTGCCTGGAGCTGAGGCAATGGGAGGGAACATAAGTTCTCAAACAGGTGACTCATTGAAATGGAGGAATTCAGCATGAGAGATTGACAGGCCCCTAGTGAAAGCTTTGGAATGAGGTAAAGCAGATTTTGAAAGGTTTTACACATGGTTGAGTTCAGGAATGTTGAAGACATTTTAGAGAATAGCAAACCTCTTGGGCTCAGGACAGTGGAAATGGAGCTGATTATTGACTTGAAGAAAGAGAAATGAGATCCAAGTTCCCAGCAATCCTGTGTTCTAGTCAAGGTTTTGAGAATATGGATGGACAAGAGGAATACTAAGACCTGAAAAAAAAAATTCCTTTTCTTCATAAGAGGTTTAAAAATTCTTATATTTAGTATTGGAAAGCTATTATTACTAAATCCTTGTGTAGTTCTTGACTATTATATGAATGATTGATTGTTGAATCCACCCACAACTGCCTTGGAGGATTGGGCTGATGATTTGCTTTTGAAAGGTCTTGGAAACCTGCAGCAGGCTGATGGTTCAAAATGGTCTTCCTTGCCTATTGGCTTTGACTTTTACCTCATGGCTTGGTGAGACTATGCTAATGGGGCAGACAGCACGTGCTGGATGAGAACATTCAAAAAAGGTAGTTTTCTACACTACTAATAAGGAATTGTGGAGTCAGAACTAACCCATAGCTGACCCTTCAGCTGGTTTTCAGAGGCAATAAATATCAAGGAAGGAGGTTGTACATCTTTCTCCTGAGGAATAGCTGGTGGATTCCAACCATGTACCTTTATATGGCAGCACGATTCCTTACCATCAAACTACCAGAGCTCCCTAATGAGGAAGCCTTACCATTTTACCAGACTTAAATTGACAATTGAGAGGCAGAAGTTAGGAATCTCACTACCACCAAGAAAGACAAAACAAAGAATGAATGCACTGTATCTCTTCAGGCCAGAGAGATTCCAGTGTGAGGAGAAGACAGATGGACAATGAGAGACTGAAGCAGTGATGACAGTCCTGGTAATGGAGACCCAGAGACTGATGTGAGACAGAACTGATCTAGAACTCTTGCCTCATGGAGCCAATGTTGTGAGACTTCAGCCAAACCTAATGGAGGACTTAGGGAGATGGACACCATAATTAGCAGAAATAAGAGAGCTTTCTAGCACTAGCCCAAAACTGAGAGACTGAAGTCAGACAGCCTGTGAGCACACCTGAGAAGCTGTCCTGACTGATGAATTGTGTCCTATTTCTAACCTGGACTGTAACTTCTTAGATTCCTAGGTTTACTAGGAAGTGAGTGTGGCCTGTGAGTTCTGTGTGGCCACTGCAATTGATCAATGGATCCAATATCGGAACAATGAGAGCCCTGGGAGGGACGGCTGGTGGTAGAATTGATAGAAGTAGGTGTAGGGGGTGTGGGGCATGTCTGATCACAAGAGAATCCGTTCTGAACTGTGGCTATCATGGATGCAGACTGTCCTCCTTTGTGGAATCAGTGGAGAGCAGTCATGGACTCCACATGCAAGAGCACTATTTTATAATCCTATAGAAAAGTTTTCCTCTGCAGAATCAAATTGACAGAAACTAGCAACAATGATAATGTTACCTTATTGTTCCTAACTGCTAAATGAATTTTCTTTCTGAAAGATGCCCACCCCTACCTCCCACCTGGAGAGTCCTTTTGTAAACAGACGACATTGCTATAAACCTTAGGAATCATACCATACAAAAATCCTTTGACTTGGAGATCCCAGAGATCATCTATAAATGTGTGATGGTTCTCATTCAGCATCTGGGTTCATCCCCACTGAGTGCCATCTTCAGACACCCAGAGTTCTCCCCCGGGGGCGTGGAACACACCCCACCCCTCCCCTTGGGAGCTACCTGGCAGAGCTCCGAAACTGTCCTGGCCACAGTTCCCTACATGTGTATAATCCCTTTATAGCTCACAAAGTGCTTATACTGCACTCTCTCTTTAGCTCCTCACAGCAGCACTGAGCAAAAGGTGTATGGTGATTACTGAGAGCCAGTAATGGAGAATGATTGTGTATGTGCTAGACCCACATAAATATTTCTGTTGAGAATGAGGTAGTAAACTCTCAGTGAGAAGGGAGCCTAGGGGTTTGCTCATGAGTATATTCCTAGCACTTAGCAGTGTGCCTAAGGAACCAATGTGGTGTCATGTTTTGGGCTGCTAACTGGAAAGTCTGCAGCTCATATCTACCAATTACACTGAGAGTTGCTAGATGGGCTCTTCTTGTAAAGATTTATAGTTTTGGAAACCCAATGGAGGGTCAGAATGAGTCAGAACTGACTCAATGGCAATAATATGGTTTGGTTATCAAAGGGTCTGGCATACAATTGGTGCTCAATGAATGGATGGATGATTGAGAGTTGTGAAGTTGACATTTCCATTCTCTTTGCCCAGATGAAGAATTTAAGGGCAAGGAAGGTGAGTGATTTGAAGATCAGACAGGAGTGGCTTACTACCAGCTAGAACAAGCTGGACTCAGAAGGGACTCTCATCTGAGTCTTCTTACAGTGAAGCCCATGTCCCACCTCTACAGGCTTCTTGTCAGCAGTCTTGTAAAAAGGGTCTGAGGGCAATGCCCTTTTCCCTGTGACACTTCTGGGAAGGTAGGCTGAGGCACATGACTGGCAGGGGAGCCAAGGCAGGGTGTACTGAGGAAGCTTCTGGGTACTGGAGCTTTCCAGAACACCCAGCCCCAGGGAGAACAACTAGAAATGCCTTCCTGAGTGAAGTAGCAGAATGGCAGGTCCACGGCTGCCTAGGCTTGCTTTTGCCCTTGAGAGGCAGACTCTAAGGGGTTGAAGGAAATTACTTCTGTCCCCATATCTGGGTCCCTATGACTTCGGGAGAACTTGGAAGATGCACGAGGTTGCATCTTGGGAGGTGAGCATCTCTTGGGGATGATAAATTGATGTGTACAGAGCTTCTTCCCACAGACAAGCTCTGATCCAGTTGTTGGCTGCATAGTTGCCTGTCCCAGCAGTCTGTGTTTGTGTGAAGCTCTGCAGAGCAGTCCTGAGGGAAGGGAATGTGATGACTAATGGAGTCATTTCCCAGCAGATGGGCGGGCCTGACCCAGGCTGGGCTTCTTGCTGACACAACAGACTCCCAGCTATGGCTGACTCCAGCCCCTGGGAGAACCGAGGTGCAGCCTCATTCCAGGTGGGCATTTTCTAGAGTTTCTTTGGTTTCATCCGGAGAGAGTCCCTGCTAAGAGTTGATCACAATTGCAATGGGATGTCAAAGGAGAATCCAGACACCTGCTTCTTCCTGCTGCCGTGACTGAGGAGGAGTGAAGCAGAAAGCTAAACCATACATGGGCTGAATGAGTAAGACAGAGTCAGCTGTTGCAGGAATTCCTGTATCATCATGGCTGACCAAGGACATGAAAAGTAATGGAAAGAACATTAGATCTTGAGTTAATAGAAAGGGTTAACATTTTGCTATAAAATTTGAGATTTCTTTTATATCAACCGTCTTAATTCCTTTGAGATGCCAACTTTCCCACCCCTAATGACAACCTACTCCCCGTGGAGTTAATTCCACCTCAGGGTGATGCCGTGTGTGCCAAGGAAGAACTGTGTTTCCTCAGCTCCCAGTGGCTGGTCTTTCAGAAGCAGGCCTGGAAAAGCCATTCTATTTTCTTTGGGTGGACTTGAACCCCCAACCTTTGGTTAGCAATCAAGCATGTTGATTTTTTACTCACCATTGTAGTTATAGGGAGCTCTAGTGTCCGAGTGGTCAGAAGCTGGGCTGCAATCTCAAAGGCATGCAATTCAAATCTACCAGCTGCTTCATGGGAAAAAGAGAAAAATTTTCTTCTGTGCAATTAAACTGCCTCTGAAAACCCCATGGAGGGTCAGCTGTGAGTCAATTCCAACTCAATGACATATAAAAACATTTCAAATGCTCAGTAGCATTTATTGCACTGAAGAGCACAGATGTACTTTCTCTGAATTGAGTACCTAATTCATAGGGCTATTGTGAGGGTCAAATGATACCATATTATAACAATAACTAGACAATTTAAAAAAAATCTATGAACACCATGGATTTTTTTTTTTTTGTAGTTTATAGAAAGCTGGTGCACACCAGTGTACTTGCCAGGGACACTTATCCTATTGTCAAGATCAAGTTCAGCATTATGTTACGTTTGGCATATGTCAGTATTCTCTAAAGAATTTGTCCATGTGAAAAGTTTATTCTTGCCCTGCACAATATCATACCTGCACCCATGCATCTGTGTGACTGGACTGGTCCAACTGACATCATCATGTACACAGGAGACAGCCAACCACACCATTACTTCCTGACATGTGACTTCAAACTAAAAAAAAAAAATCACTACGGAGTTGGTTTGACTCATAGAGAACATGGGAGGAAGAGGAGAAGTGCCCTTGAGGTTCCCAAACCTGTAATTTTTCTGGAAGCAGACTGCCACATCTGTGTCCTTCAGAGTAGTTGGTGGGCTTGAACCACTGACCTTTCAGTTAGTTGCTCAGCACTCAACCGCTTGGCCATCAGGCCTCCTTACGTGACTTCAAACAGGATACAGTCCTTTGGAGTCTCAACTTTCTCTGGCCATAATCAAGGACGTTTAAAATGCTGTCTGCATTAGCGTATTTTAGTGCACTACTCTAAAGGAAATGGTTTGAAAGCTGTTCCAAGTGAGTTTTTATTATTGCCCTTGACAGGCACTGTTCTTCAGAACCCACATAGCATTAGCAGTGCAGAGCTTTCCCAAGCCTCACTCGGTGTGGCAGGGCCACTGTAGCAGCACAGTAACTTCATTGTTTTATGACTGAGTGTTGGGGTGAAAGGTTGGGGTTTCTCCTGCTTTGTGAGACCTTCTCAGCTCCTTTGGGTTATCTTGTAACAGTGTTCATGAATACACATGGGAGCCCGCCGCTCAGCTGGGCTCAGCCAGGCAGACTCACGGAAGATGCATGGATGACAGACACTTCCCAAAGAAAATAAGCCAACCCTGGAGGCTGCCCTTCTCCTATAACCTCCTGGAGCTGGGAGAACAGTTTTTCATGGAGCTGCTTGCTGACCTTCCTTCTCAAGGTTCCTGAGCTGTGACCACCCCTGACATTAAGGGCGGTGGGGAGAACCTTTCAAAGGAAAGTCAGAAATGTTTCTATATGTGAAAGTGAGCAATCTGGGGTAAAGATCTGTTTTTCTTGCAACAATATATACTTCTTGCAAGAACTTTGAAAAGGTGGTAAAGGATCTGATGCTACAAAAATGTACTTCAGCAGCTATGCTTATGGGGAAAGGAAAAAAATATTGGGTATAGAGTAACTAAACACACAGAGGACTTATGGTAGAAATGAAGATAGCAGAATTGCATAGCCATTCAAATGGAATAGAGATGAATGCCAGGTTTTGAAAGAATGACTGTGTGTTTCTCTTTGCTTTGTTGAGTAGAAGACATCTACAACTCTGGTGGCCTAGGGGTAAGACGCTGTACTGCCAATCCAAAGGCATGCAGTTCAAACCCACCAGTTGCTCTGTAGGAGAGAGATAGGCAATCTCATCCTGTGGGATTTACAGCCTGTTTAAAACTCACTGGTGGCTCGGGCATGAGTGGGTTGCAACTCGATAGCACATAACAGTAATAACTCAGGCTCTATACTGTCAAATATAGCATTTCCTGCTAACATATGTAAAAGTACCAGGTTGTCAAAATAACTATGAGATATCATATCACCCCAGTAAGAATAGCAAAAGTTAACAGAACAACAAACATCAAATGCTGTGAGGTTGTGGAGAAACTGGAACCCTTATTCACTTTTGTTGGGAGGACAAAATGGTGCAACCACTGTGGAAAGCTATATGGCGCTTTCTCAAAAAGTTGCAAATAGTAATACCATTAGACTCAGCAATTCCACTACTTGGAATTTACCCTAAAGAAACCATAACTGCTATCCAAGCAGATATATGCAAAACTATGTTTATTGCGGTTTTGTTCATAATAACAAAGAGCTGGAAACAACCCAAGAGCTCATCAACAAACGAATGGATAGAGAAACTGTGGAACAAGGGAATACTATGCTGCTTTTAAAAACAAGGAACTCATGAAATATTATGCAATATGGATGACCCTGGAGGACATTATGCTGGATGAAATATCTCAGTCACAAAAGGACAAATAATGCATATGACCACTGTTGTAAATGGGACTGACATCAGGGTTGAGGGAAGACAGAAAAGGAGGGTGTGAATAATGTATATTGCATTGAAACAGATGAGGGAGAGAACTGTTTAAAAGGGACATATGAATTCTTGTCATTACAGATGTTCACAATGAAGGCTGCACAGTAGAGTGGACTTGGGGAGAGGGATTGCATAATAATGAAAGTTTTTCTTTTCCTTTTCAAGGAGAAGAGTGAATGGGGGGGGGGTTGGACAGGGAGAAAAGTTTAACAATGAATGACTAGAAACCCTAAGTCTCTGTAAACTTTCATTAAAATTAATTTTTAAAAAAAGTACCAGGTTGTGCAAAGAGTTTGCACTGAAGTTACTCACTCGCTGTTGAGTTGATTTCAACTTATAACTGAACTTTCATTCGTTTCCTGAGCTGTAAATCACACAGAAGGCGATTGCCCATCTTTCTCCCATGAAGCTGCTTGTGGATTTAAACTATCACAGAAATTATCAGTGCAACTCCCTAGTGGTGCCAAGAAAGAAGGGCCTGACCATGCTGCTGGAAGATTAAAGTGAGGAAACCCCACAGAGCACTGCTGCCCTGTAACACGTGGGGTCACCCTGAGTCAGAACTGACTCCATGACAACTGATACCCACATGTGGCTATTTAAATGAAAATTTTGTAAAACTGAAGTTAGTTCTTCAGCCCCAATAACCACATTTCAAATACTCAGCAGCATTTACTGCATTGAAGAGCACAGATAGTTTTTCTATCATTGCAGAACGTTCTTTTGGACAATGAATGCTATTCTACTCTGCCGAGAACATTCTTCTGTTTGGGGGTGGGAGACCACAGAGGAGATGAGAAACATTATTTTAAAAATGCAGAGGAAAAACAACTTAATATTCAGTCTTTGACATTCAAATGTTGATCCTTCAGCAATAGGATAGCTTTGCAAGTCAGGCTATTGTCTTGAGAAAGATTTCCACATCCCTTTACCTCCTCTAACATTTTAATAATGGAGCCTGGGTGACTCCGCTGAGAGATATCCCCCACAGCATAGAGGAAAGGCAGATTTAACCGGACTGGGGAGAATATGATGTGGGAGAAGTAAAATAGAAGTTAGACCCCTTTGTAATTTGACTGTAGGCAGAAGAAGGAAGAGAAGAAGGAGTGGGGCTCTGGGAGCAGCTGGGCCCATTTACTTACTGTCTGAATTGTGCTTTCCACATGGTTCCCACAGCTTGACTGGCAAAGGCATTGGAGTCAGACGAGGAGGGCTACAGTGAAGCAGAGATCACTACACATCAGCCTGAGACACAGCTACATCAAGCTCACCTTGCTGCACAGACGTGCATAGCGTGGACCTTAGGGCTTGCCTTCGAAGATCTCATTGGTGCTGTTGATCTTAAACTGATAGCCAAGGGTTATTTATCATGCATGGTGAACTGACTTGCTAAAGGGTTCACCATGGCAGGCAGTGGGGAATGCACTGTAAAAGCTAGGGTTAGATATCTTGGTGAACTAGATAGTTTTGGGGCAAACTGGGTGTATGCTAATGACCTGTAAAGAACAGGCCAAGACAGTCTCAAACGGCTACCAGATCCTGACAAAGGTAAAGGAGATCAGCTTTTGAAAGAACCAAACTGTAGGCTTCAGCATAGAATGACAGCAGAGCAAACATCTCCTGAAGACAAAGGATAATATCCAGACAGCATCAGTGGAGGCTGAGAATATTGAACCAGCGGAATCTGGTCAGTTCTCCCTAACACAGGATGAACAAGGCCCCTTCTTAGGTACAGAGAAGTCATGTTACAGAGAGAAGCCAGAAAGGGGAAGGCTATCTTCATTATGAGAATTTTTATCAAAATGACAGTCTGTATATTTCCTAAAAACACTGTTTATATGACAGATCAGAGTAAGTTTAAATTGGAATCAGCTACTATTTTCTTGCTACCCAGTGGGCAGGGGTGCTCTGGAGAAAGACCAGATTAGCTATTAGCACAAGGAAATCATTCCATTTTTCTCTGCCCAACTAAGTTGTGGCTGGAATTGAATTTAGAGATCCTGATGGAAAAGCTAATGTTGAGAACTGTTGATGAAATGATCACAAATAAGAACCCAATCAAATCCCAAAGGAACATCAGACCTTGAGGGCCAAGAGCTGTCAGAAACCCAGAGGAAAGGATGGTCTTGAAGACTGATTCCACACTATTTCAGAGTTTTCTCTTTTGTCCTAGAGAGGAGGAAATGGGACCTGAGGTCTGCCTGGTGGTTAACTCATCACACTTACTCTGCGTGGATGTATCCTTCCTGACATATCTTGCCATATCAGTTGAAAGTCTTTCTGTTATAAATGATAGAAAAATCAACTCAAGGAAGCCAATCAACTAAAAAAAATGGAGATTTATTGTCTAATGTATTCTGTTCCAGCTTCATCCACGTCTAGATCCAAGGCTCAAATGATGCCAGCAAGTCTCAGTCTAAATTATTCTCCTAGTTCTGTTTTTCATTTTCCCATTATTCTCAAGTAGTTAAATGAAGGCTTCAGAGCTGCTGTGCATAGGGTTGCTATACATCCAGGTGACTCAACGCACATAACAACAAAAAGATACTATACTGTTTGTTTTTATATAAGCCTCTTATTTAGAGTCAATAAGACCTTGAGGAGGGCCTCTGTATTTAAAAGTCAGTTGTTATTATATTTTGGGGGAACATTCTTCTAAGTGGTTCAGCACTCTTCTGTCAATATTTTGCACTGAGGTAAACTGGGGTTGCTGTGATGCTGAACCTTGTGTCATTGGGTGTCAAATGCCATAACAGTTATCCGTGATGGACAGTGTTTGGTGGAGCTCCCAGTTTAAGACAAGTTTGGAAGCAGAAGTGTCATTGACTACCTAAACAACATGCATCTGGAAACTATGAACTTTGATAAACGATGTTAGTGATAGAAAGGCTTCAGGTTGTTTTTTCATAGGGTCGCTATTAGTCGTGCTTGAATTGATGGTAATCAACAACAACAACAGCTACATGATGGCAATATGTCTACCAGCAGTTGCACAAACTCAACAGGAAACAGTTTATACTCTTCTTTCCAACATCCCATAGTAGATGTGTCATTGATTCTGACAATGTTCCTTCATCTGATAACTGTGGACTGTGGAATTTTGTGCTCCAATTGATCAGGCTTGATTTTCATGCCCAGTAATGGATGGGACAGTTAATTCCAGGGATAGATTGAAGAGTGAGAGAATATGCTGAGCAGTCTGAAAACGACCGAATCAAGTCTGGTTGTACAATAAAGTATATTTGATCATTATTGTACAAGGCAGTGTGGAACAAGTCATTCTCAAAAAAATTATTTTCTTGTCCTCCAAGGGATTTATGTTAAATAATCCCTTCAGGTATCATTAAAGATGTTGTAGATGTACCAATATTGGGCTGAATCAGTACCACTGAACAGATTCTGATGCTCATTTGCCAAATTGCATCTGGCCTTGCAGTATGTGATGAAAACCTACTTTGTAGTATTCTTTTCTTGAGTCCATGGGAAATGCTGTGGCTCAAGGGGTCATTAATATCTAACTTCCTGTTTTATTCTGGCTGCAATTCTATAGCCCTGACTACTGCTGTCCTCTGGAATTTGCCCCTAGGTCACAGTAAACTTTAAGATATTGTTGAGGAGGTTGTGCATATTTGCATAAACTTTCAAGGTGAAATTTTTTGGTGTTTATCTTGTGGCTGCCATTTGTTTTTCTTTCTCTTTCTTTCCATTCACTACCAGGGATTCAAACCTCATTGCCCTGGAGAAGAACCGGAGGTGGGCGGAATGATCCTGGGACCAGGGGAAATATCACAGTAGAGACCTTGAAGGTGATCTAGAGCTCTGTTCAAAGAATATCAGTAACTGTCAAGGTCCTCATGATCAAATTTCCAAGTCTTCAATTTTCAGGAATGTAGTGGGTTGAATAATTTCCTTCCCAAATCCATGTCCACCTGGAACCACAGAATGTGACCTTATTAGGAAGTAGGTCTTTGTAAATTAATTCAATGGAATCATACTAGATTAGTGTGGAACCTAAGTCCAATGATTGGTGCCCTAATAAGAAGAGGAGAGGACACAAGTACATTGTGATAATGGGCATGTGAAGACAGAGGCTGAAATCGCAGGAATGCAACTATAAACTAACGGAGAGCAATGATTGCTGAAATCTATCAGAAACTCTTAAGAGGCATGAAAGGATTTTTCTAGGGCATTCAGAGGGACCATGACCTTGCTGAGCACTTGATTTCAAATTTCTAGCCTGCAGAACAATGAAAGAATAAATTTCTGTTGCTCTAAGTTACCTAGTTTGTAATATTTTACAGCAGACCTAAAAATATAATTCCAATAGGGAAAAAATAGCTTAAAAATGAAAATGCTGATATAGAGGCCTTCCTAGAGGCTCTTTGACAGAACATATTCAAAGGATTCATTTTTGCTTCTAGACAGTCACAACAATAAGCAAAGCTGAGATTTGTGCATATAGTTGAGAGGTGAGAAGGCATGAGAATTTTGGACTCTGCTCTACCAGTTAAATCCTATGCCCTGATGTAAAGCCCCATTCCCCTTGAAGTTGTGGACTATGTGGTCAGGTCTCCAAAATGTGTGCTGAGGATTGAGGCTATACAGAGATGAAATCATGATAAAATTCACACAAAGGCACCATGAAAGTTACCCTTGGCTCTGATATGGCTGTACACAAGTCCTGACATTGTCCCTGCCACAGACCAAATACTTTTCAGCTTATAGGTGTATATATTTAAGATCTTAACATAAGCCTTCTGCTTGGCCCAGGAAGGGGATGATGTTAACTTTACCAGTGTACCTCTTTCTACATAACAAAGAAAAAAATGTCCAAGAGTTTCAGAGCTCTAGAAAAGTTCTAAAGTGTGCATTATAGAGATCATTGATCATATTTAGCAAATATCTTCAGAACACCATGGCATGAAAGCAGTGATGCCAGTAGGCAGGTTTCTTCCTTCAGAGTTGAGAGGCAAAAAAAGACATGGAAAGAATTTTCACAGAGGAAGATATTCAAATGGCAAACAGACACATGAAGAAATGCTCCAAATCATTGGCAATAAGAGAGATGCAAATAAAACCACAATGAGGTACCATCTCACTCTAGTAAGAGTGGCAAAGTTTAACAGGACAGCAAGTAATAGATGTTGGAGAGGATGTGACGAGAAAGGAACTCTTAGACATTGTTGGTGGGGTTGTAAAATGGCGTAACCACTCTGGAAGGCAGTTTGGCGTTTCCTCAAAAGGCTGAACGTAGAAATTCCATATGACCTAGCAATTCTACTACTTGGAATATACCTTGAGAATATGATCTGAGGCACAAACTGAGATTTGTACACCAATGTTCATAGCAGCATTATTCACCATTGCAAGAACATGGAAACAGCCCAAATGTCCAACTACAATCAAATTATTGAGAATAAGAAATTATGGTACATTCATACAAAGGGATACTATGCAGCACACAGGAGCAGTAACTTTGTAAATTATTACCTAACTTGGGAGGAACTGGAAAGCATTATGCTGAGTGAACTAACTCAGTCCCACAAGGATAAATATTGTATAAAACTGTTACTGTAGAATGAGTATAAGGATCCTGGAGGGGTGGGAATGTCTGGAAGTAGAGGGATGTGGATGTGCAGGGAGAGGGAGGAGATTAATCATTGGGTTGTACAATTTGATGGGTGGGAGGGTGAAGGAAATGGAAAGAATTTATTAGACTTGTATTCAAGTTTTGTAAATAAAACAGTAGAGGGGGAAAAAGACTAAAAAAAAAAAAAAGGAGAGTTGAGAGGCAGGGAACACCATCTTTGCCACAGTGCTGTAACCTAGCAACACTCTCTGGCCCAAAGCAAGCAAAGCAAATCCCAAATAAAAGGAAAAAAAAAGCCTCACAAATCAGAAAATAAAAGTAATAAAAGCAAACATATACCTAATAATAACAATCTAATTGTTGTTCTTAGGTGCCATCTAGCCAAGTATGACTCATAGTGACCCTACGAGCAACAGATCTGAACCCTGTTCTAACCTGTACCATCCTCATAATCTCTGACACACTTGAGCCAAGTCACTGAGTCAATCCATCTATTTGAGGGTCTTCTTCTCTTTTGTGGACACTATACTTTTCCAAGCATAATTTCCCTTTCTAAGGGGTAGCCTATCCTAGCAACATGCCCAAATTATGTGAGATGTTTAGTCATCTTTGCCTCCAAGGAACATTCTGGCTCCAAGACATATCTGTTTGTTCTTTTGGCAGTCTGTGGGATATTCAGTACTCTTCTCCAACACCATAACTTAAAGGCATCAATTCTTCTTCTGTCTTCCTTATTCATTGCTCCCAGATGCACAGTAAACGATGGAAATTATCATGGCCTGAATCAGCTGCACCTTAGACTTGTCATAGGAAGCATTGGTCAACTTGCTGTTGACCTCATTAAATTAGATTAACCCCAGTGAATAGTTGGGAGAAAGCTCAGAAGAATAGTAATAAAGAAATCTATTAACTTCTTTCTCAAAGATGTATGTGGGTCACTTTCGTTGGTATTAGTGTTTCTCTTATTTGCTTACCAGTTGATTCTAACTCATGTGCTATGGATCTATGTACCCTAGCATGATCTTTTGAATGCAGAGGGCCACATTTATCTTCTGAGACATCTTAGGGTAGATTTGATCTGCCAGCCTTTCTGTTAGTAGTTGAACATTTATTCTTCTAATTATCATTTAAGTAATAGTACACAACAGTACTAACAAGGTTAAATAAAACAAAACCCCTCACATCACTAATAAAAGAAAAAAGAAATCTGAATGTAGGTTCTCCCTACTCACCAGGCAACTTCATAAAACAAGTTAAAAAACAATAGTGGAAATTATAAAACTGGAAATTAGGTGCAGTGACTTGGTTTAAAAGAATAGACTGAAAATCACACTCATTAATGTACCCTAATACAGAACTTGGATAATTCTGAGAGTTAAGGCTAATGTTTAGTCTGAACTTTCCAGAAGAACTTTAACCTGAAGAAATGACTTACAACCTAAAGTAATATTGGAAAATTATTTACTCATGGGGAATGTTAAAACTATGTAAGAGAACTAACTTTTAAAGTAGCCTCTGGCAACTGGAGGTCAATTGACACACTTATGGTATTTAGTGCCTTTCATCTACAAAATAGTGTTTAGTTTCTCAACTTATAATCAACTTCTATCACTGAGTAACCTTGGTTAAATTATTTCAAACTCCCTTTGAGCCTTCATTTCTTCATCTGAAAATGTCTGAATCCTGAGATCATTGTGAAGGTCAAATGACAAGTCTTGGTATTGATATTTATTGATTACAAAGGGCCATGCAAATAGTAGTTGTGTAATTAAGTCAGTACTTCCTGCAGGCTTACATTAGGCCCTTTCCCCATCATATTCATCCCTGGTACTATTTCCCAGTCAAGTCAAATGACATGATTTTACTCTTTCTTCTATATATCCAAATTTTTCTTTTCTTTCAACACCCATCTGATTGGGTTTTTAAATTTTATTTTATGACACTCTTTTCATGCCTCCAGCTAGTAGAAACTTCTCCCTGTGCCATGTCACATATTTTAACTTCCATGACAACAATTTTGGAAGATAAATTTATGTCCTCTACTGATACAGGTTCCTGAAAGACCAGGGCTATATCTGATGGATCTCTTCCTCTCATACATTGTTTATTCCAATGTCTTCCATGGATTATGTGAATAGTACCTTGTTGAATGCATCTTACCTTTTCCAGACTAATCAAATCAGCCAACTTACTTTGCATGAACTCCAACTTTTAAAGACTCTTTGTAAAATAAGATAGTCCTCATGACTAAATGTAATCTTGCAGATGTAGTCAGACCCAACCATGTCTTAAGAAAGCTAATACAGCTTCAACATACCAGAATGGAACAAGGTTGGGTTGATGACAATTGGACCATAACGATGATCCATTTAAGCTTGTAAGTAAGAGCTGAGATTTAGATCATAAAAAGTAACAAGGAAGGACTTAAAAATTATAATCCTTGAGAGATTTGTCCCCAATTTGTTTTATAACTGTTGTCAATATTTAGCTGTTATCAGTAATTGCTTGTTGAGTGCTATTGGTGTGGTTATCATCTCTTTCCCACTACTTCTAAACACCGATGTTTGCTTTACATCTGAGTGAGTGGAGAGGAATTTATAAAGAAGGAAATGAATATGATAGGAGAGGTCAGTACTTGGAAAAGGATATCATGCTTGGAATGGTGAAGATTCAGTGTGGGAGAGGAAGACTCTCAGTAAAATGGATTGACACAATGACTGTAATAATGCGCTCAAGCTTAACAGAGATGGCGAGGATGGCGCAGGACAAGGCAGGGTTCAGATCTGTTGTTCATAGGGTTATCACGAGATGTAGTCGACTTGAGAGCACATAAAAACCACCACCATCACCTCTGAAACAGTAAATGTGTCAGTATGTGGGATCTGTTTTCTATTAGTCCTTTGGAGCTGGTTTGTTGTATATAGATACAAAGATTAGTACTAAATTCTGATAGAAATGAGAGACTAGGAGTTGAGGGAGAGTTTTCAAGGATAAAGAGTCTTGTAGTCAGCATTTTGCTTTTCTTCTATCCTATCAGAAACCTAGCACTCTAGTAACAGAAATTCAGGATGCATCTGGATATGGTTCTGACAAAGCCAATGGACAGAAACAAGACACTGTTGTATAACAAGTTTTTATCAACATAGCACAGCCAAGTGGGAAGATGTGTGTCCTGGAGTCGATAAGTGTTACATTTCCTGTGGGTGTTTAGACATATTCTATATGTTAAACAGTCTATCTGTGGGAGTTCTGGTGGTATATTTCGTAGGGTATTGCGTTACCAAGCTAAAGGTTATTCCTCTCTAGACGTTCAAATATATCATCGGCTCTACTGGAGAAAGATAGACAGACTCATCCCATGTGATTACAACCCCCCAAAAACTAGCTATGGGGTCAGCTGTGAATGGATTCCAATTCAATGGTAGTGCATTTATGTATTAAATTGTGTCCTCCAAATTTTTTTATGTTGAAATCGGAATCACTGGTACCTGTAAATAGTGCTTTATTTGGGAATAAGATTTTTGAAGATTTTATCATTTACATCAATATGAGATCATAGTGGAGTCGGATGGGAGCTAATTCAATGTGAGTGGTACTGACTAGGTCAGATGCTTTTCTGTAGCCGTCTGAAATACAATTAGTGGTCTCCTGGTCTGGAGGGAAGAAGAGCAATGAAAATCAAAGACTCGGAAGACCAAGTATTTTAAAAGTCTAATGGACCACATAGTCCACAGCCTTCAGAATCCTGAGATCAGGAGATCCATATGGTGCCCAGCCACCACCACTGACTATTTTGATCAGTGCCACAAGAGAAGGTCCTGGACAGAGAAGGGGGGAAAATGTAGAACAAAATTCAAAACAATAACAATGACCATATTTACTGTTCTGATAGAAATTGCTGGAAACCCCAAAACTATGGCCTATAGATATTCTCCAGACCTGGGTTTTATTCTACCCTGAAAATTATATTTGGAACAAATAATAGAGGGGCATAGAATGAACAATAATATGAAGAATGGTGGACT
The DNA here is from genome assembly GCF_000299155.1 of Elephantulus edwardii. Lineage (NCBI taxonomy): Eukaryota > Metazoa > Chordata > Mammalia > Macroscelidea > Macroscelididae > Elephantulus > Elephantulus edwardii. The sequence goes on from NW_006399945.1 coordinate 3,878,670, forward strand.
TCTTGAAACAACCAAACAAATAAACAAAACAAAAAGAAAAGGCTGGTCCAAAAGAAAGTTCAGAAGGCAAGGATGTGCCAAGGAAGAAGGTGGAATGGAAACAGAAATTTAAGAATGAAATGGGCAGAGTACATTGAGGAGATTGCAACTAATGTCATGAAACAAATGTATATAAATGATTGTATGGAGAAGTATTTGCTATGTGAATGCTCACACAAACAATAATAAAATGTCCAGAAAAAGAGAGGAGAGACAGAAAGAGAACAGTTACATGAAGATATATCTGTAAGCCAAGGAATATCTGGATCCACCAAAAGCCAGGAAAGACAAGAAAGTATCTTTTTCTAGCACCTTTGAGAACAGCATCCAGAACTGCTACTTTGTGGAAATTTGTTATATCAGTACTAGGTATGTCCCCTCCCACTCCTTTAGTGAAAAGATGGTAACAATGGATAGAGAAGCGGTGGTATATTCACACAATGGAATACTATGCTGCATTGAAAAACAAGGAACTCATGCAATATTATACAAAATGGATGACCCTGGAGGACATTATGTTGAGTGAAATAACTCAGTTACAAAAGGACAAATACTACATAGAGCCACTGTTGTAAAGTGGGACTGACATCAAGGTTGGGGGGAACACTGAGAAAGATGGGATAAATTATGTATACTGTATTGAAACACATGAGGGAGAGAACTGTTTAAAAGGGATATATGATAAAACATTGTTATGACAAGAGTCCAGGATGAAGGCTGCATAGTGGAGTGGATTTGGGGGAAGGGATTGTATAACAATGAAAGAGATTTTCTTTTACTTTTCAAAGAGAAGAGCAAACTGGGGTGAGAGGATGGGCTGGGAGAAAAGTGCAACAATGAATGAATAAAAATCCATAGATACTCTGTAAATTTTCATGAGAATTAATAATAATCGTAAAAAAGAGAAAAAAGATGATAACAACGCATGAAATGCCTTAATCTTGTCACTTAACATATTCTTAACAGTACATAGAACTCCATCCCTTCTCACAGTTGCATTCTATGTTGTTACAATTGTTGTCAAGTGCTGTTAAGTATGACTCATGCAGACCCAATATATAATAGCTTTGAACCCTGTCCTACTCTGTGTCATCCTCATAATTTCTGACGTACTTGAGCCTATTGCAGCAGTCCTTATGTCAATCCATCTGGTTGAGAGTCTTCCTCTCTTACCAACCTTCCACCTTTCCAAGGACGATCCTTTCCAAAACTGGCCTCTTCTAATAACATGCCCAAAGGATGTGAGACTTTGGAATTTTTGACAAAGTATGCGAAGCTTTGTAACCTTTCCCTCCGAGGATCACTCTGATTATACTTTCTCCAAAACATACCTTTTTGTTCTTTTGGCAGCCATGGGACATTTATTCAGTGCTCTTTTTTTTTTTTTTTCAGTGCTCTTTTCCAACCCCACATTTCAAAGGCAACAATTCTTCTTCTGTCATTGTTATTCACTGTCAAGCTCTCAGATGCATAGCAAGTGATTTAAAAGAGTATGAAATGAATCAGGCACACCTTAGTCCTCAAACTGACATTATTACTCCTCAGTAATTTGGAGAAGTCCCTGACTGCAGACTTTCCCAATGCAGTACATCTCCTGACTGCTGATACCAAGGGTGCTGAGGGTGGATCCATGTGAAATAATTGGACAATTCCAGTCATTTACCCATCTATCATAATGTTGTCCATCAATCCAGTGGTGACAATTTTTGTTTTCTTATTGATTTATTTCAACAAACAGATGCTGCCCTGGATGTGCTCACTAGGTTGTGCCAGGAAATCTGGAGGACAGCCAGCTGGCCCACTGACTGGAAGAGATCGATATTTGTTCCCATTCCAAAGAAAGGTGACGCAATAGAGTGTGGAATTTATCGAACAATATCATTGATATCACATGCAAGCAAGATTCTGCTGAAAATTATCCAAAAATGTTAGGAACATTTGATCGTGCTAATGCAAAACCTGTACTTGGACCAAGAGGCAGTCGTCAGAACAGAGCAGGGAGACACTGCATGGTTCAAAATCAAGAAAGGGGTCCGTCAGGGGTGTATTTTGTCTCCATACCTTTTCAATCTGTATGCAGACAGATCATCCGAGACGCTGGGCTGTACAAGGAGGAATGTGGCATCAGGATTGGTGGAAGAATCATCAACAACCTGCGTTATGCAGATGACACAACTCTGCTTACTGAAACTAAGGAGGACCTGAAGCGCTTGCTGCAGAAGGTCAAGGACTGCAGTCTTCAATATGGATTGAAGCTCAATATCAAGAAAACAAAGATTCTCACCACTGGGCCAATTGGCAGCATCAGTATGGATGGTGAAGAGATTTAGATAGTTAACAGTTTTCTTTTGCTTGGCTCCACAGTCAACTTCACTCTTGGTAACAGCAGCCAGGAAATCAGGAGCTGAATTGCATTGGGAAAGTCAGCTGTGAGGGACCTCTCAAGAGTACAGAAGTGCAACGACATCAGGCTGGAGACTAAGGTGTGCTGATCCAGGCTATAGTCTTTGCAATTACGTGCATTGGCGAGTTGGACAGTGAATAGGGATGATAGAAAGAGAACTGATGCCTTTGAGTTGTGGTGCTGGAGAAGAGTGTTGAATATACCATGGACTGCTAGAACAAACAGGTTTGTCCTGGAGAGGGTGAAGCCAGAATGTTCCCTGGAGTCAAGGATTCTGAATCTTCATCTGACATACTTTGAGCATGTTGCAAGGAGGGACTCGTCCTTGGAGAGGGACATCATGTTTGGGAGAGTGGAAGGACGGCGCAGGAGAGGAAAACCCTCGGTGAGATGGATCGATTCTGTAAGTAGAGAGGTGGGAATGAATGTGTTTGAGATAGCGAGATTGGCACAGGATAGATTGGCATTTAGGGCTCTTGTACATAGGGTCGCTATGAGTCATAAACGACTCGATGGCACGTAACAACAACATTGTTTAGATGTAATCCATATTGAAGGCTGTATTCTTTGATCTTTTTGAAGCAAGTGCTTACTTTCAGCAAGCAATTCTGTGTAAAATTTTTTATTATCCAAGGGAGCTTTGAAGGTCTTGTGGCAAGAAGCTGTACTTCAATCTCAAAGGCATACGGTTCGAATCCACCAGATGCTTTCCTGGAGAAGGAGGGACAATCTCCTCTGTGCCAGTCGGATCTGATTCAATGGTACACAACAAGAGAGAGAGAGAAAAAAAAATTACCCATGAAACTACAGAAGAATGAATGCCTTCGAGTTATGATGTTGGAGAAGAGTACTGAATAGCTCGTAGACTACCCAAAAGAACAGACAAGTCTGTTTGGGGAAAAGCGCAACCAAGTTGCTCCTTAGAAGCAAGGATAGTGAAACTTTGCCTGACATTCTTTGGCTATATTGTCAGGAGGGACCAGTCTTTAAAAAAAGACACGATTCTGGGAAAAGTGGAGGACCAAAGAAAATGATAAAAACCCCCAACAAGATGGATTGATGCAGTGATTGCAACGATGGACTTCAGAATGCTGGAGATGATGAGAATGGTTTAAGAAAGAGCAAAGTAAAGATCTGTTGTTAATAGTAGGACTATGAGTCATAATAGACTTGATGGCACATATCACCACCACACAGAGTTTTCCAATTCCTTTGCTCATAGAAGCAGTACAGTGAATGTTGTTGTTGATTATCACCCAGTTGAGCATGACTCATAGTGACCCTATAAACAAAAAACTTGAAGCCTTTCTATAACTATCGTCATTTCTCAAAGTTCGTAGGGTTTCCAGAGGCATGTTGTTTGGGAAGTGGATGCCACTCCTGCTTCCGAAAGATACAGTATAGATATATCTATATATACACACATGTATATACTCAATTCATTGCCATTGAAGAACCAAACTCACAGTTAATTCTGCAGAAATCAAAGATCATTATTACTAAAGAGTTAAGGAAAGTTTTATACATACAACAGTTACTTGATGGTTAATGAGGATGGAAAGGAAGGGCATGGGAATAAATATTAGTAAATAGATAATAGACACATTAATGTGGGTGAACAGAAAGGCAATATATAATAAGAGGATGATTATCCTAATATTAACAAAAGAAGAGAAATCTGAATTCCAGTGAGGAAATGAGAAAAGTGTGATCACATTGTGGGTATTGGAATTAATAGTTTAGAACAAAATATATATATATGGATCATTCAATGAAATTAATTTTCATTGAACTTATAGATCTTATAAGCTGTCACTCAGATAATAATAAAACAGGAAAAAATAATATTCTGGAAACAATTTTTGTATATATAATCTCATTTACATGAGAACACATTTGTTTGACGACTTTTGTAAGTTGAATTGCTAAGTCAGATATGTGTATCATTGAATTTTTTTATTAATATTTTCAAAGTACACCATAAAGAGGAAGTGCCTAGTTCTGTATTGCCTTGCTTGTTTTCCCAAATATTTGTACAGAAAGTTGTTGACAAAGTATATTATCAAACTTTGATGTGCTTAGCTGAAAGGTATATGATGTAGTTTTAAGTTGCTTTTCTCTTTATGTGTGAGACTAAGCATATTTTTCTTGTGTTTAAGATCTATTTTCACAGCCTTTTCTTTCATCTTCTTTATCCATTGTATTTGTTGTGGGGAGGGTGTCACTCTTTAATTTTGCAATGTTGTTCTATTTATATTAAGGAAATCTGTATTACAATGTTTTAATTCAATTTATTGTTTGTTATATATTATGCTAACTAGCCTACTTAAACATAATATTGACCTAGATTTAGCTGTTTTATTTACATTAAAAGTATGCAATTATGTTCCTGAAAAAGAATACTGCACAAATAAAGCATTTACTAATGCTGAGAGCATTCTATTCAGACACATCCTATTCAGAACACCCTAATAAATAGTGACTCAAGAAGCACGTACCAAACACCTGTGTTTGGCACTCTGCAAGATACAAATAAGAATTAGAAATTCTTTGCTTGGCGCTGTGAGGAACACAAACAAGTAGATTTCAAAACTCACAGAGGACTAAGTCAGATGGACTGGTAACGTGATGGGAAATAAGTATAGAGGTGCAGGTAGAGTGTGTTAGGGTAGAGTGTGGTTGGGGATGAAGGTCTCTCTGACTGGCAGCAGAAGAGAATTGTGGGAAGCAGGTCAGAATGCAGGAATACCTGCAAGACTGTGGAGAACAGGAGTGTAGGGATCTAGTGGCGATGTGCCAGTGAAAACACAAGGCTTTAGAGCCAACTCTGCATTACAAATGGCCTGTATTACATAGAGTCAAGGCATCCCTGCCAGACCTTTCTCATGGAAAACTCCATTTACCTCTTCTATTTTGAGGTGTGATCCATGTGAAAGGTTATAGTCTTTGATTTTCCTAAGTACCTAAAATCTTCTCCATTTTCAGAAATCAAGATTGATTCCATTGCAAACAACAGGTTATTGATAAACCTTCATTCCTGATATTACAGTCTTCTTTATAGAATCCAGCTTCTCAGGTTGTTGTTGTTGTTGGGTGCCATAGCATTGAGTACAAGCCATAATGACCAAAAAAAATATTCAATCCTTGTCCTATCTTGTGTCATCCTCACACTTCCTGACTCACTAGAACCCATTGCATCAGTCACTGGTTGATGCACTGGTCTTCATCTCCTTTGCTGACCTGCTACCTTTCTGAGCATCATGTCCCTCTCCAAGGAATAGCCCCTCCAAGCAACATGCCTTAAGTACATGAGGTGAAGCCTCATCATCTTTGCCTCCAAAGAGCATTCTGGCTGCACTTTCTCCAATACATATTTGTTTGTTCTTTTGGCAGTTCATGGGATGTTCCATGCTCTTCTCTTACACCACAGCTCTAAAGCATCAATTCTTCTTCTGTTATCCTTATTCATTGTCCAGCTCTCAGATAAATAGCAAGTGATTGAAAAGAACATGGTTTGAAGGAGATGTGCCTTAGTGCTCAAATTAACATCATTGCTCAATAATATGGAGAAGTCCCTAACTGCAAACTTTGCCAAAGCAAAGCATCTCCTTATTTCCTGACTGCTGGTACCAAGGGTATTGGTTGTGTTTCCATGTATAGATAAAGCTGTTGACAGTTTTAATCTTCTCCATCTATCATGATATTGCTTATAGGTCCGGTGGTAAGCATTTTTGTTTCATTGATGTTGAGATGCAATCCATATTGAAGGATGCGTTCTTTGAACTTCTGCAAGAAGTACTTCAAGTCCTCATTTCAAAGAAGCAAAGTTGTGTCATTTGCATAATGCAGACTCACAATGATTAGTCTCCCACCTATTCTGATATCACATTATTTTTCATAGAGTCCAACTTCTAGAATAATTTGCGCAGAATACAGATTGAATAGGTATGGAGAGAGAATGCAACCCTTATGCACTCCTTTCCTAATTTTAAACCATACCAGCAGCCAGGAAATAAAATGGTGAATTGCATTGGGAAAGTCTGCTGTCAGAGACCTCTCCAGAGTGCTGAAATGCAACAATGTCTTTCTGGAGACTAAGGTGCACCTGATCCAGGTCATGGTCTTCACAATTACTTGCTATGCATTAGAAAGCTGGACAATGACTAGGGGTGATAGACGAATTGATACCTTTGAACTGGGGTGCTGGAGAAGACTATTGAATATACCATGGACTGCTAGGAGAGCAAACAGGTCCATCCTGGAGAGGGTGAAGCTAGGCTGCTCCTCGGAGGTAAGGATTCTGAAGCTTTATCTGACACAATTTGGAGAGACATGTTTCAAGGAAGGACCAGGCCTTGTAGAGGGATGTCATGCTTTGGAGGGTAGAGGGACAGTCAAAAGAGAGGAAGACCCTGGATGAGATGGATTGACTAAGTGACTGGGATAATGAGAGTAGTTGTTCCAGAGACAGTAAGGTTGGCTCTAGATAGAGCAAGGTTCAGAGCTGTTGTACATAGGGTTGCTCTGATTCATAGTAACTCAACGGCACATAACAACAACAGTAACAGTGCTCTGCTCTGTTCACGTAACAGCCTCTTAGTCTAAGTATAGGGTTTGCATGAGCACAACTAAGTGCTCTAGGACCCCCATTCTTCTCAATGTTAACCATAACTTATGCTCCACAGAGTCAAATGCCTTTGCATAGTCAATAAAGCATAAATAGCTATTCTTCTGGCATTCTTTACTTTTAGCTATGATCCATCTGACGTCAACAATTATATCACTGGTGCCATGGCCTTTTCTCAATCCTGCTTGAGCTTCTGCCAGTTCCTTGTCTATGTACTGTTCTACCTATTTTTTTTAATGATTTTCAGCTTTATTTTGCTTGCATGTAATATTAATGATATTGTTTGACAGTTTCCACATTCTGTTGGACCACCTTTCCTGGAAATGGGAACAAACATGGACCTCTTCTAATCAGCTGATCAGACAGCTGTCCTCCAAATTTCCTCCAAATGGCATAGACTGGTAAGCACATCCAGTGTTGCATCTGTTGAAATAAATCAATTGATATCACATTGATTCCCAGGGTTTGTTTTTTTTTTCTTTGCCAGTGCCTTTAGTGCAGCTTGCACATCCTTCTTTATTACCATTGGCTTCAGCTTGTATGGCACTTTCTGAAATTTTTCAGTGTCTGTCAGTCCTTTTTGGTATAGTGACTTTGTGTATCCCTCCATCTTCTTTTGCTGCTTTTTGGGTCATTCAACATATTGCCCATAGCATATTTCAATACTGTGACTTGAGACATAAATTTGTCTTTCAGTTCTCTCAGTCTGAGGTGCAGAGAGAGTCCTTCCCTTTCTTTTTTCTCCAATTCCAACTCTCTGCACATTTCATTATAGTAATTTGCTTTGTCTTCTTCAGCTGCCTTTTGAAATCTTCCATTTAAATCTGTGACTTCAGCATATTTTCCTTCTGTTTTGGATTCTTGACTCACTAGTGCAATTTTCAGTCTCTGACATCTACTTTGTTTTTTTCTTTCTCCTGTTTTTGTAATGACATTTTGCTTTCTTCATGGATGATATACTTGAAGTTGCTTACAACTCATCTGCTCTCTGATTACTGGTATTAAATACTTCAAACCTGTTCTTTTTTATTAATTTTTAATGAAAGTTTACAGAGTTCAAACCTGTTCTTAAGATGATTTTTGAAATTCATGTTCAATAGATTCAGGATAATATTTTGGTTCCTGTGGACTTAATTTTCCTTGGCCTCAGTGTGAACTTGCACATGAATAATTGATGTCTAACCCAGTCTGCCCCTGACCTAGTTTTGACTGCTGATTTTGAGCTTCTTCAATGATTCCTTCCACAGATGCAGTCAGTCTGACTCCTACGCAATCCATCAGGTGAGGTCTATATTTTGACTCACCATTTATATCACATTTTATTTTATAAATTTAATCTCCATTTCCTTGGCATTTTTAATGACTTGCTATGCATCTGAAAGTTGGATGATTATTAAGGATGATAGAAGAATAATCTATGCTTTTGAGTTGTGGTGCTGAAGAACCACAGTGAATATTCTATGGACTGCCAAAAGAACAAACAGTCTGTCATGGAGAATATGAAACCAGGCTGCTTCTTTGAGGCAAGGATGGTGAAATTTCATCTTGCATGGGTATTCTTTTAGGAGGGGCCAGTCCTTGGAGAAGGACATCATGTTTGGAAAGCTTGAGGATGTGTAGGAGAGTACCCTCAAGGAGATGGATTGGCAAAGTGTGCCATTAGACTCATGTATATCTGAGATGGCGAGGATTGCACAAGATAGGACAAAGTTTAGGTCAGTTGTTCATAGGGTTGCTATGCATTGCAGTTGACAGCATGTAACAACAATGCAAGGCTGTGTGGCAAAGTCACAGACAAGTGATGGCACTTAGTATTATCCCCTGCTGTATTCTCACGAAATCTAGCCAGTTGTTCAATGTAAGCAGAGATAAATTTAGAAAATACAAATGAAATTTAATTTATGGACAATTTATAGATGACAAAGAATTAGACACATGTGAATGCAGTTGATACTACAAATTGAGATCAGTGAGAAAGACTTTGTAATAAGAGAGGTTTTGTTTGGGATCTCAAGGAGTGGTGAGGGTTTTGAGAGGCTAAAGAGAGAAAAGAAACTAACTTCTATTCTGGCAATGTGTTGGACCAGATAGCCTAGAAAACCTTATACGTTAAAGTTACTTGCTATACTATTCATTTGAAATACATAAATAAGTTTTCCCGGATGGTTTAGAGAAGAAGTTGGCTGACTATCTCTTTAAATTGCTGATTAGTAAATTTCTGTCTTTGTATCATTAATACAGTCACAGACGATGCGGACACAAAAGGATGTGAAAGGATTTGATTTGGAGCGGATTGAATTTGACTCATCATCATAGTTTGATATCCCCTGGTCTAGAAACTCAAGATTTAGTGACTTGAGGGTCAAAAGCCTGTGAACACACAAGTAAAAGCTGAGTCCGTCCCTACACACGTAAGAGAGGATCCCCAAGACAATTGTGAACTAGGAGATACATGCTCACTGGCAAAGGAAAAAAAGTCAAGGGAAAGTTATCTTATAAAATTGGTCTTAGATAGAAAGAAAAATAAAGATTTACACTAGAACTTTATTGCTATAGGTCTACTCTCAGATGGGTTTGCTGTTGTGGGGTGTCGGCCAGTTAATGTCACTCATAATCCCTTTGACCTGATGAGAAAGAGCTCATGCCTCCATGAAGTGCTTTGTACTGAAGGGAATCTTTAAATATTTATAGTGACAAAACTAAGTGTTGATGGAGCACCCATGATGTGCTGGGTACTATTTGAACACTAACATGTAATGTGCTTCTTGAGTTTCTCACCCTCACAATTAACATACGAGGTAAGAGTTCTTATCAGTTTCATTTTTCACACATAAATTTTCCTTTACTCAAAGTTCACAGAGGTTGTTTTCAGCCATTCATTCATAGACATTTTTCTCTTTCCCTTTCCTATTTGTTATTTTCCTTTTGCAGATAAGGGGACTCGGGTCTGCTGTGCTGTTGTTCTTAGGTGCCATTGAGTCAACTATGACTCATAGTGATCCTATGAACAACATGCTAAAACCTAGCACTATCCTGCACCATCCAGACGGTCTTTGCCATGTTCAAGTCCATTGTTAAAGCCTCTATGTCACTTTCTTTTGTTGAGAGTCTTCCTCTCTTTTATTGACCCTCTATTTTCCTAATGTTCTATCTTCTTCCAAGGACCGGCTTCTTCTGACAATATACCAAAAGTATGTGAAACAAAGTTTTACCATCCTTTTCTTTCCTCCAAGACAAATTTGTTTTCTCAACAGTCCATGGGATATTCAGTACTCTTCAGCAACACTACAATTCAAAGGCATCAATTCTTTGGTCTTCCTTTCTCATTGTCAAACATTTGCACGACTATTAAGCAATTGAAAATAACAAGGCTTGAGCTAGGCTTAATTTAATCTTTAAACAGACATCCTTGCTCACTTGTACTTTAAAGAGGTCCTTGAGAACAGATTTGTCTAATGCAACACATCTTTTGACTTTTTGACTGCTGCAGCCAAGCATGTTGATTATGGATTTGAGTAAAATGAAATAATTGACAGCTTTAATCTTTTTTCCATTTATAATTATGTTAGCTATTCATTCAGCAGTAAGGAATCTTCTTTTCTTGATGTTGAGATGTAATCCGTATTATAGGCCATCTTCTTTGATCTTTAATAGAGGCTTTAGGACTTCTTCAATTTTTGAAAAAATGTTTGTTATGTGTATAAAGTAGATTGTTTATGAGTTTTCCTCTACTCCAGATGCTAAATTCTTCTTCATATAATAGTCCAACTTTTAGAATGATTTTCTTAGCATACAGATATAACAGGTATAGAGAAAGAATCCAAACCTAATGCCCACCTTTCCTGATTTCAAAGCATGTAGCGCAAGAGAGGAAGACCCTTGATGGTCTAGTGACAGGGAAAATGGGGTTCAAGAAATTACAGAACTGAACAGAAAATTTCGAAGGGCAGCTTGGGATGACAAAGCAAGATATTATAATGAAATGTTCAAAAAGCTGGAGTCAGAAAATCAAAAGGGCCAAACTTGCTCAGCATTTCTTAAGCTGAAGGAATTGAAAAACAAATTCAAGCCACGAGTGGCAATATATATGGATGCTTTGGGCAGAATGTTAAAGGATCCAAGAAGCATTAAAAGAAGATAGAGTACACAGAGTCACTGTACTAGAAGGAATTGGCAGATATAGAAGAATTTAATGAAACGATGTATGAGGAAGAGCTTGTGGTGATGAAGGAGGAAGTTCAAGTTGCTCTGAAAGAATTGTCAAAAAACAAGTCTCCAGGAGTTGATGGCATACCAATTGGCATATTTCAACAAACAGATGCTGCCCTGGGTGTGCTCACTAAGTTATGCCAAGAAATCAGCCAGCTGGCCGACTGACTGGAAGAGATAGATATCTGTTCCCAATCCAAAGAAAGGTGACCTGACAGAGTGTGGAAATTATGAAACAATATCATTAATATCACATGCAAGCAAGATTTTGATAAAAATTATCCAAAAATGACTGCAGCAACACTTCAACAGAGAACTGCCAGATGTGCAGGCTGGATTTAGAAGAGGCCATGGTACTAGGGATATTATCACTAATGTTAGATGGATCTTGACAAAAAGCAGAGAATACCACAAGAATGTCTATCTGTGTTTCATGGACTATGCAAAGGTATTTGACTGTGTGGATCACAACAAACTGTGACTGAGAAGAATGGGAATCCCAGAACATTTGATTGTGCTTATGTGAAACCTATACCTGAACCAAGAGGTAGTTATCAGAACAGAGGAAGGAGACACTGCATGTTTCAAAATCTGGAAGGGTGTCCACCAGGGATGTATTCTGCCTCCATACCTTTTCAATCTGTATGCAGAACAGATCATCCGGGACATTGGGCTGTACAAGGAGGAATGTGGTATCAGGATTGGTGGAAGATTCATCAACAACCTGCTTTATGCAGATGACACAACTCTGCTTGCTGAAACTGAGGAGGACCTGAAGCGCTTGCTGCAGAAGGTCAAGGAATGCAGCCTTCAATATGGATTGAAGCTCAACATCAGGAAAACAAAGATTCTCACCACTGGGCCAATTGGCACCATAAGTATGGATGAAGAGATTGAGATTGTTCACAGCTTTAGTTTGCTTGGCTCCACAATCAGTACTCTTGGTAACAGCAACCAGGAAATCAGGAGATGAATTGCATTTGGGAAAGTCAGCTGTGAGGGACCTCTCAAGAGTACTTAAGAGCAACGACGTCAGGCTGGAGACTTAGGTGCGCCTGATCCAGGCCATAGTCTTCCCAATTGCATGCTATACATCAGAGAGCTGGACAGTGAATAGGAATGATAGAAAGAGAATTGATACCTTTGAGCTGTGGTGCTGGAGAAGAGTGTTGAACATACTTTGGACTACTAGGACAATAAACAGGTTGATCCTGGAGAGGGTGAAGCAAGTCTCCTCCTTGAAGGCAAGAATTCTGAAGCTTTATCTGACATACTTTGGGCATGTTGCAAGGAGGGACCAGTTCTTGGAGAGGGACGTCAGGCATGTTGCAAGGAGGGACCAGTCCTTGGAGAGGGACGTCATGCTTGAGAGTGTGGAGGGAAGGTGCAGAGTGGAAGACCCTCGAAGAGATAGATTGATTTAGTGATTGGGGTAATGGGAGTAGGTGTGTCAGAGACAGTGAGTTTGGCACAGGCTAGAGCACCGTTTAGGGCTGTTGTACATAGGGTCACTATGAGTTGCAAGCGACTCGATGGCACATAACAACAATCACAACCACAAACAATGACAATGGGTTCGGGTGTGCCATAGGCAATATGATTGACACCAGGTAGAGCAGGGTTTAGGGGTGTTGTTTGTACATAGGATTGCTATGAGTCACAGATGACCCAACCACATATAACAACCACCACCACAGTGTTACCTTAAAAAAAAAAAAAAAAGGAATACAAAGAATATGTTGAGGGACAAAGGAGAAAATTCTGAGTATGGTTATCCTGAAAGTATGAATAAATAAATAAATTAAATGTAATTAAATTCATAGTGTGTCAACATACTGTGCTATGCTAGACACTAGTTACTGGCAAATAATTACAACAATAATGCAGATGAATAAAATAATGTCTTCAAGGTGAGTCCAGTTTCGAAGAAGAACCAGGTAATCTTGTAAACAGGGACATACTAGAAAATGTCTTTAATCAAATGAGATACCAAATAACACAGAAGGTAACTAATAAATTATCATTTTACCCAAGGGAGTCCAGGAGTTTCTTTTTTTCTTTTTTTTCTTCATTGAGAATTATTATTTTTTTTATTTCAATTTTTAAAAAAAATTTTATTATTTTTGTGTGCATGTACCGTCAAATCAGATCTGACTGGTACAGGAGGAGATTGCCCCTCCTTCCCCAGCAGAGCATCTGGTGGATTCGAACCGTGCACCTCTGGGGTTGTAGTTGCAGCTTCCTGCCACTAGGCCACCAGAGCTCCCCGAGGAGTTTCTTAAAAGCCTACAAGCTTCACCACAACAAGAAAAAGTAAATAATCCAATTGAAAAATGGGCACAGGATATGAACAGACACTTCACCAAAGAAGACATTTAGATGGCTAACAAGCACATGAAGAAATGTTCAAAAATCCCTAGCTCTAAGTGAGATGCAAATCAAAACAACTATGAGATATCATCTCACCTCAGTAACAGTAGCAAAATTTAACAGAACAGCAAGCAACAAATACTGGCGAGGTTGTGAAAAAAATGGAACCCTTATTCACTGTTCGTGGAAGTGTAAAATGGTGCAACCACTATGGAAGGCGGTATGGCGCTTTCTCAAAAGATTGCAAATAGAGATACCATTTGACCCAGCAATTCTACTACTGGGAATATACCCCAAAGAGACCATAACTGACATCCAAGCAGATATATGCACACCCATGTTTATCACGGCTTTGTTTGCAATAGCAAAGAGTTAGAAACAACCTAAGTGTCCATCAACAAATGAATGGATAGAGAAGCTGTGGTATATTCACACAATGGAATACTATGCTGCATTGAAAAACAAGCAACTATGCAATATTATTCAAAATGGGTGACCCTGGAGGACATTATGCTGAGTGAAGTATCTCAGTCACAAAAGGGCAAATACTGCATGGCGCCCCTGTTGTAAAACAGGACTGACATCGGGGTTGGGGGGAGACTGAAAAAGATGGGTTAAATAATTTATACTGCCTTAAAACAGATGAGGGAGAAAACTGTTTAAAAGGGATATGTGATTAGGTATTTTTGTCATGACGGGAGTCCAGAGTGAAGGCTCCATAGTGGAGTGGACCTGGGGGGAGGGATTGTAAAACAATGAAAGAATTTTTCTTTTACTTTTCCAAGAGGGGAGTGTACTGTGGGGGGAGGGTTGGGAAGGGAGAAAAATGCAACAATGAATGAATGGAAATCCAAAGTCTCATTGAAATTAATAATAAATTAAAATAAAAACAAGCCTACAAGCTTGAACCAAGTTCTAAAACATCTCTAAGAGTTTGTACTTATACCCTTTACAGGAGCTAGTGAATAATTTTAAGGAATAAATGAACCTGAATTGCCATTTAGAAAAATAACAATGGCTGCCATAAAAAGAGCAGACTAGAAAGTACAGAAATGGGAGATGGGAAGACTAATCTTGACAATGAATAATAATAAAAAGGACACTCTAATATGAGAAAGATGAATTTGACAGCTATTTTAGAATTTTACTTATTTGGACTGTTGGGTCTTGTTGTCCAGAAACAAAGCCTCTCAAAATTTGTGTTCACAGACAGACAGAAAAGCTGACCCGGAGATAAACTGTAAGATAGCTTATTAAGACAGAAAACCCATGGAGCATGGGTAAGATGTAGCTCTGTGCAGCTCTAGAGGCCGTGGGCCAGAAAATTACCACTGAGGATGGAAAGCAGTTTTTATACTCCTACACAGATAACACTCAGTACAAAATCAAGAATTACACAGACTGATTGGAAGATTTTAGTAACATACGAGCTTAGTTTGAGAGGGAAAATCCACCACCTGCTTGGTAAAGGAGAATTAGCAATTTGTCCTCTTTCTGGGAAGACACCAGATAAATAAAGCTAACAGGTAAATGAGTCTAATAAGAGAAGTCTAATTAGAGTCAGCCAGTGTAGCATAAATAAATTTTGCATGGGGATACCAAGCGTTAACAGAGGAGTTCTGGTGGTGAGTTATTCTGTAACAAGCTTTGCAGCTAATCCAAAGGTTGTGTGTCTAAAGCAGCTCAAATCCGTTAGTGGCTCCATGTGAGAAAGAGGAACATTCTCCTCTCCATTTAATTTACAGCCTTAGAAACCCAATGTAATGTCATTATGAGTTGAAACTGATTTGATGACAATGAGTGAGTGAAGCTTAATAATATAATGTCTGTGGCTTTATCTGTGACACAGTAGCTTTCCATGTGTTTCTGGGAGTTCTCACGGTTGTTTCACAAGTCCTAACAGATATTCACAAGTCCTCACCGATATTCTTTACTTTCCCTGACCTACTTTTGCCACCACAGATCGTTGAGTTATGACTGGGAGGGTGGAGAGAATGAGAAGGATAACTCTACCCTTTAGTGTTAAGTATCCTGAAATAGTGTTTCTTCTCTAGTGATTACAGATCTTTCATTAAATGACCTTTCCAGTTGTTCCTTTGTCACTCCTTGGTGTCATAGGACCTAGGTCAAGGAGGCCATGCTGGGAAGAATCCAACCGCTAGAGTGCATTCTTACAGTGCCCTCCCTTCTAACCGCAAAGCTCATAGTGCCTGATTCCTCTTCTTCAGGAGAGCTAAGGCAGGGGTGTGGAGGAGGTTTGGTTCTTCAGGGTGTTGCTTAACTTTTGTGAAAATGAACTGCAGTTAACTCTTCTACTAGTTTGTCAGAAATTTCTTTCCATGGACATCCATGCGGTTGTCCATGAGTCACCAGTTGTATATATGGTGGAGGGAGGGAGGAAGCTGGAAAGATGTTTAGGCATAGTTTAAAAGGTAATTGAAAAGTAAAAAATGTTTAAAAAGGCAATTGAAAAGATAGGTGTTGTTTCCCCTCAATAATGCAATGTTTCTCCAGGTGTTGTTGTTAGGTGTCATTGAGTCAAGTATGACTCATAGAAACCCTGTGAACAATGGATCTGAACCCTGTCCTATCCTATGCCATACTCACGCTTCCTGACACACTAGAGCCCATTGCAGAAGTCACTGTGTCACTCCATCTGATTGAGGATTTTTTTCTCTCTTACCAACCCTTCACCTTTCCAAGTATGATGTTCCTCTCCAAGCAACATGCCTCTCCGAGTAATATGCCCAAAGTATGTGAGATAAATCTTAATTATCTTTGCCTTCAAGGAGCACTCTGGATGCATTCTTCTTATTCATTGTCCAGCTCTCAGATGCATAGCAGTGATGGAAAAGACAATGGCTTGAACCAGACCCCCTTTAGTCCTCAAACTGACATCATTGTTTCTCAATAATTTTGAAAGGTCTTGGACTACAGACTTTCCCAGTGCAATATGTCTCCTGATTCCCTGACTGCTGGTACCAAGGATGTTGATTGTAAATCCATGTAAGATGAAATCATTGACAACTTCAGTCTTTATCTATCATGATGTCTCTCCAGGTGTGAACTGGTTATCACCTGGGACACTAGCTCAAGATTCAGCAGCTGTGGTGGGTGGGCCTTTAGAAATTTGTATTTTAAATTTGCACCACCTCTGTAATAATTTGAGCATCTTCACACATTTATGTAATTGAGTTCTTGAGCTCTGATGTCACCTAAGTTCCAGAGTATAGATGAAGCTATACTCTAAATTTTTTTTTCTCCCTACAAACTCCAGTATTCGATTGTTATTATATACCATCAAGTTAGAACTGACTCATTACAGACCCTCCAGTGGGTTTTCAGAGGCTGTAAATCACATGAAAGTAAATTGCCCATCTTTCTTCTCTGGAGAAGTTGATGGATTCGAACCAGATGCCTTTGTGTTGACAGTGCAACTCCTTACCACTAAGCCATCGGAGTTCCCGCCAGTAAACGAGTGGTGTGCCAAAACTCAAACTCATTGCTATCTAGCAACTTTGTAGGACAGTGTAGAACTGACCATGAGGGTTTCCTAGGCTGGAAATCTTTATAAAAATCTTTTCACAATATTCTTCTGCAGAGTGCCTCAAAATTCATTACTGCCAAGTTGGGATCAAATCATAGCTGACTCTGCCCTCCAGTATATTTTCAGAGACTGTAACTTTCACAGGAGGAGATTGTCCATCTTTGTCCCATGTAGCACCTGGTGGAGTCAAACTGCCTGCCTTTGGGTTGTTAATACAACTCCTTACCACTAGGCCACCAGAGCTCTCTATAGACACATGGTAAGTATACCTAAATATAATTATATAGAAATATATTACATGTAAGGTAAAGGAAAGTATGAGACTCTGAAAGCAGAGTGATTGTGTTTATAAACCATGTCCTTCCAACAAGATAACCATTGGTCACTTACTCCCTTACTACCATCTTAGATTGTACACTGTGCTGGTGCTGAGTGTCAAGAGAATGAAAGTGACAGACAGGCAGGGCCATTGGGATGGAGAAGGGAGAAAGGGGCATGTGATGGTGAGGATGGAAGAGGTGGGGCATGAAAATGAGACCTTTAACAAGAAGAGTTTGTGTTGAGAGCAAGAAAAAGAAAATCCCCTAGAAAGCTTTTCTAAGGATGAGCTATAATTTCTGCATTGTTCTCAGTCTCCCCAAATGAAGAAAGACACCTCAATTCCCCTCTAATTCCCCAGCTTTAGGGCATGGCAGGAAGTCTGAAGACTTTTGGAGTCAAGAGATAAAGGGAAGCTTTATGTTCCATTGGGCCCGTTTGATCTTTATACCATCAACATGGGGCTCTGGGCTTGTCTGTTTCTCTTTTTCTTCTTCAAGGTCACCCAGAAGGTTGTCAGTTCTTTGATGTTCAAAGAAAGTTTGAATGCCTTGTCTGGTCCTCTGGGTCTTAGTGCTCTGTTGGCAGAACTTTTTGGAATCAAGTCTGTGCAGAGAAGCATTCTTCACCTCTTACCGAGGCCGATCCCAAAGCTGTTAGAAACAGGATGATCATTTTCTTTAAGAAAGCCCCTACCTCTCTTTTTTTATTTGGCCACAAATGAAGTTTTCAATGCTTGCACATCTCTGTGCATTCAACCTATTCCAAAACAGAAAATTATCTTTTTATTTGAGCCATGTAAGGGTAGCAAGAAACTTTAGGGGCAAGTAATCTTTCAAGAATACTGACACATTTGGGCAAAACTCACAGAGCCTCAGTGAAACATGTAACTTAGAAGCCTACAACTTCAGCAACCTGAAAGGAACACAACCCCAGAAAGAAGTATAAAACATAGTGGGAAAACACCACTATTTGTTCCCTTTGTTCAATATTTTAACAGTAAAAAAAAACAAAAAAAAAAAACAACAAAAAAAACCACCAATATTTTAACAGTATTTCATGCTGTCTCTATGGGTTGTGTGAAAATGCGAGAGTCTCTACCTCAGTGATTATGACCAGACGTATTCTCTTGGGTGCTTGTGAGACCTCAGGTGTTGGCTCATTTTATCGGAGTAGCTAAAATTGGGGTAGGAAACAATGTTGTAGTTGCTGAAAACTAAGAAGAGGATGGTATAGGAAAGATGTGTGGGTGTTAGTTTACCTATTTTGTCCATTCAATGACTTCAAGAACATTAGAACAAGTGTATCTATACAAGGTAAGAGACAGGAATGCCACAGAATCCCTGGATTCCTGGTAAGGAAGAGCAGTAATGCTGACCCCAAACACACTGTGTGTAGTTTGCACAGATGCAGACTTAGTTCCTTCCTGGGCTATCTTTACTCTGATGCCCTTTACTGACTGATAGGCAACATTATGATGGAGAAAGAAAGGACTGAGATTGTCAACGGCTTTATCTTACTTGGATCCACAATCAAAATACTTGGGACCAGCAGTTTGGAGATAGGAGACATATTGCATTGGACAAATTTGTAGTTAGGGACCTCTTAAAATTATTGAGGATTAATGATGTCACTTTGAGGACTAAGGTGCACCTGATTCAGATCATGAACTTTATAGTTTCTTGCTATGCATCTGAGAGCTAGACAATGACTAAGGATGACAGAAGAAGAAATGATGCCTAATGAAGGAAGAATATGGCAGTTGTCCCCCTCCCCCAAGCTTTATCACTTCCTGAGAAACTTGATAACATCTAAGCTGGTCATATCAAAGACCAGACCAGAAAATGGATCTTGATAAGAGTCTGAGCCTGATCAAAATAGCTAAAACCTAACTTAATTAACAGGCCAAATTCTGAGAAATACCGTCTTAGTGCTCCCCAGGATCCCTATAAGAAGGACCACCCCCCACCCCCACCCCGACTGCCTGACTGCCCGCAGGCCATTTTGATCCTGTCCACGTGCTATGGGGCAGGTTCACTAGGCATCCCTCTCAGACTGAGCAATAAAGGCCTGTTCGTTTCTTTCTCTGCCTCACGCCCTCATGCTCTTTTTTATATCTAGCACTTTTGAACTGTGGTGTTGGAAAAGTGTGCTGAAGATTCTATGGAATGCCAACAGAATGGACAGATATTTCTTGAAGAAGGTGCAGCCAGAGTGTTTCTTGGAGGCAAACATTATGAAGCTTCATCTCACATATTTTAGGCATGTTGTTAGGAGAGAAATGTAGATGGATGACAAAAAATGAGAAAGACCCTCAACCAGGTGGATTGACACAGTGACTGTAGGAATGGGCTCAAGTGTGTCAGAATTGGAAGGATGGCACAGGACAGGACAGGGTTCAGGTATGTTGTCCATAGGGTTGCTATGAGTTGTACTCAACTTGACAACATCTAAAAACAATAACAATGCAACCTTGATAATTCAGAATTCTCAGTCTCTGCCTCTATCGTTCAAATCACCAGCAACTGACTAGCTCATCTTCCACCATTTAAATATTTTCTTTTTTTCACCCAGACTTACCCATTGATTCTATTTGTTCAAACCTTTGGTGTCTTCTTTCAGAACATTTTTAAAGTATCACCCCCATAAGAAATCAAACAAAAATTGATCTTTTTCCTTCTATCTCCTGTTGAAATTTTTAAAAAGTGAATTTCACTCTCTCAAGTGAGTCAACAATATCCTTCCTGAGACTGAGACACTTCATCGTCAACATATGCATCGGCCAACCTGAAGGTAGGTGCATGGTCTAGCTCTGACTAGCTTGCCTAATCCAAGAAGCTAAAATACCTGTGTATAATATAGCAACACACACAGATTTATTACTCAGATAAACATTATGGGCTGATCTATTTTTTTTAAAAGATGCTATAATTGTCATTTTTAGCAATGGTCTGTTGAGTATGAAGGGTTTTAGGGAAAGCTAGACTTGGGTTTGAGTACAGTAATTCTTTCACCAGCTCTGTGACCTTGGATAAGTTCACTTAATCTTTATGAGATCACTTTCTATCCTGTGAAAATGGAGTTGAAGATCCTATCTTGTAGCAATGTGTAGATTCTCTGTTTCTTTCTTTATTTTTTTAATTTAGTTTGTTTATTTTTCATTTCAATGAACATCTACAGAGATTTTGGAATTCCATTCATTCATTGTTGC
>NW_006399945.1:3899689-3902958 GCF_000299155.1 Elephantulus edwardii
ATTTGTCCCTTTGTGACTGAGATACCTCACTCAGCATAATGTCCTCCAGGGTCACCCATTTTGAATAATATTGCATGAGTTCCTTGTTTTTCAACTGTTTCTTTCTTTGCCGTCGAGTCAGAGCCTCACCTCTTCTTGAGCAGTGGGATTCTGTGCTCTCAATCACCTGGGAGGAGACTGCCCATCTTTCTGCCTTGGAACTAGTGCTAGATTTGCATTGCCAGAGAGCTGTGGCCTTTGGGTTAGCAGTACAGCTCCTACAGACTGCACTACTAGAAGTCTTAACGTGTAGATTGTTGTTGGCTAACCCTCCAGTGGGTTTTCAGAGACAGTGGAGCAGCTGGTGGTTTTGAACCATGTGTCTTTGAGATTACAACTGTTTCTTGCCACTAGGCCACCAGAGCTCCCTAATGTGTAGATTAGAGACACATTATCTAAACTCAACCCACTCTGTTGTCTGGATTCATAATGACCCTACAGAACAGAGTAAAAATTTTCCATAGGATATCAATCTTTGTAGAAAAAGATTGCCACATCTTTCTCCTAAGGAGTAATTAGAGAGTTCAAACTGATGACTTTTTGTTAGCATGAGTACTTCAAACAATATGCCTCTAAGGATCCTTCATTATTTAAATTCGAAACCAATCCACTGTCCTTGAGTTGATTCCAGCTCATATTAACCCTGCATTGGGTTTCTCAGGCTATACATTTTCACAGAAAACTGTGTCATCTTTCTCCCAAGGAGAAGCTGAGGAAGTCTAATCACTGAACTTTCAGTCAGCAACTCAACACTTACCACATTGCACCATGAGGGATTCTATATATTATGCTGGATCACTCACCATTGTTGAGTCAGTTCAGACTCATGGAAATCCTCTCTAGTGGGCTTCTGAGGCTGTAAATCACAGATGGAGATGCCTGCCATCTTTTTCTGGTGGAGTTCCTGGTGGACTTGAAGCACCGGGGATGCACATCCTTTAGGTCCAGCAGTACAACTCTGCATAGACTAAATCACCAGTAACCAGCACTCTACTACATTATAGGAATGACCTGATAAACAGTGAGTAACCAGGCACTCAATAAATAGCATTTATATTAGCTCTCCTTTAGTCTGTGTGATTCTGGATTTTGCATCTTGCTTCTTTGATCATAATCATTTGGTGGCAAGAGCTCATCTCTTGATTCAAACCATATGGTTCTTACACAGTCAACTTTGGTGGTATAAATAAAGAGAAACTTCAGCTCGAGAGAGAAAAGGCCTGTGAATTAGCAGCCTTCTTTGTCAGACAACTGCTGCAGCTAGGTCCTCATGAAATATACAAAATGTTTGACCCTGGAGGACATTATACCGAGTGAAATATCTCAATCATGAAAGGAGAAATACTGCAAGATGCCACTGTTATAAAATGGGACAGACATCGGGGATGGGGATAAATTAAGAAAGAGGTGATAAATCATGTACACTGCATTGAAACAGATGAGGGAAATAACTGCTTAGAAGGAATATATGATTATATATTATTTGTATGACAACAATCCAGAATAAGAGCTGCATAGTAAAGTGGACTGGGGTGGGGGTGGGAATTGTACAACAATAAAAAGAAGTTTAGGGTTGGTTTTTTAAATTTTTTTTAAAGGAAAATGAACTGAGGGGAGCAGGGAGGAAAATGTGCAATAATGAATGAATGGAAATCCAAGTTCTCTATCAACTTTGATTAAAATCTAAAAAAAAAATTATGATAAAACAGGCACAGAAAGAAGAGCAGTGAACAATGCTCAGAATT
Source organism: Elephantulus edwardii (assembly GCF_000299155.1). NCBI lineage: Eukaryota > Metazoa > Chordata > Mammalia > Macroscelidea > Macroscelididae > Elephantulus > Elephantulus edwardii. The sequence continues at coordinate 3,901,474 of NW_006399945.1, forward strand.
TATTCTTGGTTGTGTTATCATTAAGTCTAACTAGAATAGGCAAGACTTTAAATGTTTCCTCTTCATTAATTTTACAAGACCGACTCCAGGTGTTAAACCTGAAATGAGTAACCAGTCATCAGGTTTCTTGGTTGATCTACAGTAATTCAGATAAGAGAATCTGCAATACCTTTGCAGTAGGACACAGTGGAGACACTTCAGAGACATATCAGTGGCTAACGGCAGATATAGTCAGACAATACAACGGCTGCTTATTGGTGTTTTGCAAATAACTGGCTTAGAGTTGTGATTGCTGCAGCAAAAATTGTAATGAACTTTAATCTGAACGATCTGGAGAAGAAGCTAACCAAAATAAAGATATTCTTTCTTAAATGTGTTCCCCAAGAAACAAATATGGATGATTACTTCAAGCTTCTTGATCACTTCCCCCAGAGTGGGAGGAAGCCTGGTTTGATAGACATATGCTCCACTGTTCTGTCCTTTCCTCAATTTCAGAATCATCAGACAGTGCTTCTAGACAAATTTTTCCATGTAACTTATTCCTGGAAAAGCTGCAAATAACATAGCAAGACCTTCTGAATATCAATGAAAGGAGTCTTTTTTGTAGACAGCATGTGTTGATAACTTATGAATGGTTTGGGTTTCCTTAGGCTGTTTCTCCTATTAAGTTTGTGGCACTGGGAACAACTTCACATTGTTAAGTTCAATTGATGATGATGAAAGAATAAGTCAGGGAGGCTTTCTAGAATTCAAATTCCCATAGAAGTTTCATAATTACTTATTGGGAACTTTAGTGCCTGAACCCTCTATTAACATTTTACACTATGCAGTCATTTTTCTCCCAAGGAGCTGTGCTCTGTGTGTGTGTGTGTGTGTGTGTGAGAGAGAGAGAGAGAGAGAGAGAGAGAGAGAGAGAGAGAGAGAGAGAAAGAGAGTGTGTGTGTGTATTCTACCACTGATCTTTCACTTAGCAGCTCAACACTTAGCACATTGTACCACCAGGGGCTCTAAATCATATTTGAAAGTTTAAAAGTTACTCACCATTGTTGAGTGAGTTCTGACTCACAGTGAATCTCCAGCATGTTTCTGAGGCTGTAACTCACAAATGGAGAAGCCTGCCCATCTTTTTCTGGCGAGTGAGTTCGTCTTTAGTAAGTATGGCATCAGAAATACTGACACTTGAAGATATAATCAAGGATATTCTTATGTTTTACCATCAAGTCAGTTCTGACTCATGATGACTCCACGTCTGTCAGGGCAGAACTGTGCTCCTCAGGGCTTTCAGTGACTGTAATGGAAGTTGATCACCAGGATTTTTCCCACGGTTCTACTAGGTAGAGTTGATCCATTAACCTTCTTTTTTTTTTTTCTTTTTTTTTTGGGGGGGGGGTTGTTTTTTTTTTGTTTTTTTTTTTCTATAATTATATTTTATTAATTTTCATAAACATTTACAGAGATTTTGGGCTTCCACTCATTCATTGTTGC
>NW_006399945.1:3903058-3946400 GCF_000299155.1 Elephantulus edwardii
TTGCACTATTCTCTCTACCCTCCTCCCAGTTTGTTCTTGTCCAAATGCCACAGTGCTTGTCAAAGCCAGTTCTGATTAATCTTTTTTGTCAGTGTATCCTTTGCCATTCCCTATCAGAGTTGATCCATTAACCTTTTGATGGCTGTTAAGTTGTTAAGTGCTGACAAGTCGGAACTGACTCATAGCTGACCCTTCAGTGGATTTTCAGAGACTGTAAAGTGCATTGGAGGACACTGCCCATCTTTCTCCCTCTGAACAGGGGGTGGAATCAAATCAAGTCCTTTGAAAACAGAATGATGAGCTTTTGCCTCTCATACTTTGGGCATGTTGTTAGGAGGGGCGATTCCTTGGAGAGGGACATGATGCTTGGAAAGGTGGAGGATCAACAAAGAAAAGGAAGATTCTCGACCAGCTGGAGTGATGTGCTAACTTCTGCAATGAACTCTTCTGTGTCAGAAAGTGTGAGGATGGCATAAGATAGAATAGATAAGATAGAATCAGATCTTATGTTCATAGGGTCGCTATGAGTCGTACTTGACTCAATGGGACCTAACAACGACAACCACAACAACCTTTGAGTTGCCAGCTCAACTCCTTACCAAAGTTATCTCGGTCACCATAACTTCTAACCTTTTAGTTAGTAGCTTAAAACTTAACTGCCTTCTATAAGACATGGTGTAGACATGTATGTACTGATGGAAAATGTGCAATAAGTAATGAAGTTAATTGTTAGGAAAGCAAATTCTTCTTCTGGGAGGACACAGGGTTATTTTTGGTATCAGGTAAGTAGGAAAATAAGTAGTATACTCCTTTAATTGCTGGAAAGAAGACAAATTGTGAATTGCAAGAACTGAGGAGGTGGATTCTAGACTGTTCTTGCTTAAGAAGTAACTCTAAAAGCTTTCTTTTTCGCTCAGATTTCTAAGGGATGGAAAGGACTTAAAGATGTTCTTCTGTGAATGTATACTTTGTTATATTGATTTAACAATTCATCAGACATTTACTGAACAACTATTATGTGCCAAACACTGTACTAAATGCTAAAAATAGTAGCAAACCTTTGTCTACTGAACAGTGTTTAGGCTTTATCTGGTTCTTTCTATTATAAACCGTGTTGTTAAAAACAATTTGATCTTAATCTGAGCACAGAGAGAAACCTGTACAAAAGTTTTCCTATGACATAATCTTAAAAATGGAATACTTGTATTATACAGTATGCACATCGTCAATGACTATATATAGTTGTTTCTGTATGGTTGTTGTTGTCATGTGCCTTTGAGTCATCTGTGATTCATAGCGACCCTACCAACAACAGATTTGAACCCTGCCCTTTCTGGAGCCATTCTCACTGTCTCTGATACACCTGCCCCCATTACCATAGTCACTTTGTCAATTCATCTCATCCTGGGTCTTCCTCTCCTGCACTGATCCTCTAACCTTCCAAGCATGTCCTTATCCAAGGACTAGCAACCCCTTGCAACATGTCAAAGTATATGAGTTTAACCCTTGCCTCCAAGGAGCAACCTGGCTTCACTCTCTCAAGGACAGTTCTGTTTGTTCTTCAAATTAAACTCCTGTCAGGAAAACATACATTCCCATTGCTTCTCTTGCTGACAAAATAGTTTTTACTGGTTTTCGTATAATAATTTGTTCATATTGTGTCTCTTGCTGATTTTTAATATTTTCAGGAATAGGTTTTGCAATCTTAAGTATAAGAAAGTATTTTACTATGAATTTCCATTTTATTTCCTCTATCTCTGGTGTATCTGAGCATTTTTCCTCTATTTATTGGTCATTTAGATTCTTCATTTCAGATTCTGTGTTTAGAATTTGGCATCATTTTGCTTATCCTTTCTCATTTTATAAGACTTGTATATTTACTCTCACAAATAACATGAATTTCATGTATGTCTAGATTGTCTATCCTCTTATAATTTCCTTATTCTTTTATTAATCCTTTTCTGACTTGACCAATATGTCTTTATGTTGAGTCTTGACAATTGTAGAGCAATCACCAAAACTCACACTGCCCTTTAAAATTATTTTTGCTCTTTTTAGATATTGGCTCTTTCATCTCATAGTTAGAATTCACATTTTGTATATATGAGAATGACATAAGATGGGCAAAGTTCAGATCATAGTTCACCTGATGGCTCTTAACAACAATCCATTAAAGCATTATTAGGATATAGACTAAAGAGTCTTTCAATATGAACACCATGCTCAGATAGTCCAGGCCCTAAGATTATTTGCTCAATATACAGATTTACTAGGTGTGAAAGAATACAATCCAGTTCACATTGCCTTTTTCTTCTAAACGGTACAATATCTTCTTGTTCTGTTTAAGGGACTCCTTTTGGGCTAGGTAAAGGTTTTGGGTAAGCACACTTAAAAAAATGTTCTGGAATTCCCATTCTTTGCAGTATTATCTATAATTTGTTATGAACTACACAGTTGAATGAAAACATAAGTAAATATCTTCTGGGTACTGTCTGCTTTCAGAACACTACTGAACAAAGACCAGACACATCATGGGACAACATCAGGATATCATGTATGAAGAACATAATCTGTCATTGAAAAGATAAGAAAAGAGGAAAGACAGTGTCAAGAATGAATGTCAGAAGGATGTCTTTTATCACCACTGCTATTTAATATTGTATTAAAAGTCCTAAGTAGAGAAATAAAGCAAAAAAGTATAAATAAAAGACACCTAAATTGGCAAAGAGAAAGCAAAACTATCTCTGTTTGTAGATGATAAGATCCTTTACACAGAAAGTCCCAAAGACTTAGCAAGAAAATGACATGCTTTAATTGAATGATTCAGCGGAGTGGCAGAGTGCAAAAGCAACATACAAAAATCAGTCAGATTCTTCTACATCAGCAAAGAGAGCTCTGAAAACAAAATAGAAAAATAATACATCTTATAGTAGCCACTCAGATGATGAAATGGTTGGGAATAAACTTAACCAGTGGTACAAAAGATCTGTACAAAGAAAACCACAAAACACTACTATAAGAAACCTACACCAATGGAAAAAATATACCATGCTCATGAACTGGGAAGACTTAACATTGGGAAAATATCAATACAAGCAAAACCATCTACATATACAATGCAATTCCACTTGAGATCACATCATTTTTTCTTTGGAGAGATGAACAAAGTAAACATCACCTTTATATGGAAAGGAAAGAGACTTCAGAGAAGCAAAGGACTACTATGGAAGAAAAACCAAGGAGGAGGTCTTACACTTCTGGATTTCAAACCTACTACACAACAGTGGTAGTCAAAAGCATTAGGTGGTATGTGTATAGCAAAAGGGACACAGATCAATGGAATCACATTGAGAACGCAAAAGTAAATCAATCCTAGTGGACAGCTTTGGCTTTGATGAAGAGGTTAAAGAGATTAAATGAGGAAAAGACAGTCTGTTTCATGAATTATTTTGGTACAATAAGATACCTAGCTGCAGAAAAAAGAAACGAGATCCATACCTCATACTATATACAAAAATCAACTCAGATAGATTGAGAACCTAGAAGTAAAGCCTGAAATTATAAAGACTATCAACCTAAAACTTGGGGCAAATTTAGTAGCTCCTATTTATGACATAAATTGTTCTTGTCAAGTATAGTCAAGTTGACTTATATTGACTCTATGAACAACAGATGTCAACCTTACCCTATTCTGCACCATGCTTAGGATCTGTGATGGGCTTGGGCACACTGTTGTAGTAATTGTTTCAATCCATCTCAGTAAGGATCTTTCTTTTTATTCCTTTCTCCCTCCCCTCCTCTCCCCTCCCCTCCCTCCCTTCCCCTCCCCTTCCCTCCCCTTCCCTCGCCTCTCCTCTCTTCTCCTTCCCTCCCCTCCCCTCCTGTCGTCTTTCTCTCTTCTTCCTTCCTTCCTTCCTTCCTTCCTTCCTTCCTTCCTTCCTTCCTTCCTTCCTTCCTCTCTTTCTCTTTATTTTCTCTGTCTTTCTCTTTCTTTTCTCTATCTCTGTCTTTTCTCTGTCTTTCTCTCTCTTTCTCTTTCCTTTCTCTCTCTTTTCTCTTCTCCTCTCCTCTCCTCTCCTCTCCTCTTCTTTCTCTCTCTCTCGTTCTCTCTCTCTCTCTTCTTTCCTCCATCTTTCCCAGCATGTCTCCTGATAACATGCCCAAAATATGTGAGAAGGAGTTTCACCATCCTTGTCTTTAAGAAGCATCTTGGTTACTCTTCTTTCAAAACATATTTATTAGCTCTTTTGGCAGTCCATGGTATAGTCAATACTCTTTGCCAACATAGAAATTCAAAGGTATCGATTCTACTTTTGTCTTCTTCATGCATTGTGCAACTTTCTGAGGCACAGGAAGCAATTGAACATACCACAGCTTGGATCAGGTAGGTGCACCTTAGTTTTTAAACTGACATAATTTCTCTTTAGAACTTTGGAGTGTTCTATGGTGACAAATTTCCTCATTGCAACCTGTCCTGTGATTTCTTGACTTCTTCATAGATATTACTTGTGGATCCAAGTAAAATGTTTCAACAAACTTAATTTGAATGACATAAGTCCGCCATAAAAGGATAAATATTATATAAGACCATTATAATTATTATTTTTATTATTATTATTATTATTAGAAGCTAAGCAAAAGTTTATACACAGAATCCTTCTTACATGGTTACCAAAGATAAGAAAGGAGAAAAAGGGGATGATGTAGGCAGGAATGGAAGGGGATACTGGCGGAGTAGGGAAAAGGGTGGGTCAAGACTCATGTGCCAACACTGAATTTACTGGTTGCTTCTATAATTGGGGAAATGCCTTTCATCTGCTTCTTTCTGTAAAATGCTTGTCTGTCTCATAATGTTATAAATCTAAGCATTCAAATTAAGATAGTCTAGGAAGAAGGATGGGTCATACACTTCTGAAATAGTAGGCTTTCAAAAACCCTATGCACAATAGAGCACACTTAGACTAGAAGATATGGCAACTGAGTCTGAGCCCTCAGATATTGAAACATAAAGAAGGAAGAACAATTGTAAGCAGACTCTAATGATTGGAATGGGGAATGTGAGAAGAATAATGTAGGAAATCTGGACATTTTTAAGAAAGGGATGGAACGCATAAATATTGACACACTAGGTGACATGAGATTGATTGTCATGGGGCATTTTGAATCAGATGATAATATGATCTACTATGCCAGAGACAAAAAGGTGAGGAAAAATAGAACTGCTTTCATAATTAAAAAAAGTAATTTCTAGATCCATCTTGAAATACAATCTTTTGAGTGACAGGATAATATTGATGCTCATACAAGGAAGTCTAGTGAATACCACCATCATTCAAATGTCTGCATCGATACCTAAAGCAAAAGAGGAGGAAATAGAAGATTCTACCAACTTTCACAGTCAGAAATCGATTGAACATGCAATCAGGATTCATGAATACTGATGGGTAACTATAGTCTTTGAAATTCTCCAGCAAGTGTTTCAAGTCCTCTTCACTTTCAGCAAGCATGATTGTACCATCTGTGTAATACAGGTTGCTGATGAGTTTTCCTCCAATCCTAATGGTACGTCCTTTAGGAATTCTATCCTTTTAAGTGATTTTCCCAGCATGCAAATTGAATATGTATGGAGAAAGGATACAGCCATGACGCACTTCTTTCTTGATTTTGAATCATTTAGTATTCCCTTGCTCTGTTCCAATAAAAACTTTTGTCTAGGTATAGGTTTGGCATGAGCACAATTAAATGTTCTGTGATTCCCATTCTTCTCAATGTTAACCATAATTTGTTATGATTCACATAGTCAAAAGCTTAGTCAATAAAATATAAATAGATAATACCCACTTACTATGTTGGGTGAAAGAAAGGTGATTATACAATACAGTCTTTATCAGACATGAATTAATATTGTTGTTGTTATGTGCCATTGAGTCACCTATAACTCCTAGAAACCCTATGCACAGCAGCTCTGAAGCCTGCCCTGTCCTGAGCCAGTCTCACTGATTCTGACACACCAACCTCCATTGCCCCAGTTACCATATCAATTCAACTCATCCAGGATCTTCCTCTTCTATGCCATCCCTCCACCCTTCCAACCATGATGTCCTTCTCCAAGGATCAGTCCTTCCTGGCCATATGCCCAAAGTATTTGAGACAGGGCTTCAAAATCCTAGCCTACAAGGAGAGACTTGATTTTACCCTATCCAAAACAGACTAATTTGTTTTCTTGGCAGTATGTTCAAGTCTCTTCTTTAGCACTGTTACTTGAAAGCATCAATTCTTCCTCTGTCATCTGTAGTCATTGTCCAACTTTCCATGCATCAATGATTGGCAAAGACCATGGCCTGGAGTAGGCACACCTGTCTCTAGACAGACAGTGTTGCTTTTCAGTACTCTGGAGAGATCCCTGAAAGCAGATTTTCCAAATGCAGTTTGTCATTTGATTTCCCGACAGCTGGTGCCAAGAGTGTTGATTGTGTATCTGAGTAAGCTGTTATTATTAAGAACCTAAATTTCTATCTATTATGGTGCTACCAATTGGCCCAGTGGTGAGAATCTTTGTCTTCTTGATGTTGAGCATCAATCCATATTGAAGACTACTGTCCTTGACCTTCTGCAGCAAGTACTTTAGGTCCTCCTCAGTTTCAACAAGCAAGGTTGTCATCTGCATAACATGGCTTGTTAATATTTCTTTGTCCAATTCTGATACCACATTCTTCCTCATAAAGCCCAGCTTCCCAAATGATCTGTTCTGCATATAGATTGAAAAGATATGGAGACAGGATGCATCCCTGACACACTCCCTTTCTGATTTTGAACCTTGCAGTGTTTCCTTGCTCTGTTCTGGGGACTGCCTCCTGGTTCAAGTACAGGTTTCATATAAGCACAATCAAGTGTTCTGAGCTTTCCATTTTCCTCAAGGTTAACCAGAATTTGTTGTGATCCACACAGTTAAATGCCTTTGCATAGTCAATGAAACACAGATAGACATTCCTCCGGTAAGTTTTGCTTTCTGCCAAGATCCAGCTGACATTGGTGATAATGTCTCTAGTGCCATTCCCTCTTCCAGATCCAGCTTGTATTTCTGGCAGTTCTTGGTCAATGTACCGTTCAACTAATTTCTGAATACTCTTCAACAGGATTTTGCTAGTGTGTGATATTGTTCAATAATTTCCATACTCTGTCAGGTCACCTTTTTTTTTTTTTTTAAATGGGAATAAATATGGATCTCTTTCAGTTGGCCAGTCCTCCAGATTTCTTGGCACAACTTAGTAAGCACATTCAGGGTAGCATCTATTTGTTTATATATACCAATTCCTTCTATCCCTAAGGCTTTATTTTTTGCTGATTCCTTCAGATCAGCCTGAACTTCTTCCTTCATTGTCATTGGCTCTTGATTGCATGTTGTTTCTCGAAATTCTTCTATGTCAGCCAATTATTTTTGATATAGTGACTATATTTCTTCCATCTTCTTTTAATGCTTCCTGTATAATTTAATATCATTTCCAAAACATCCTTAAGCCTTGACACTTGAGGCTTGAATTTGTTCTTTAGTTCCTTTAGGTTAAGAAATGTTGAATGAGTTTGGCCCTTTTGATATTTGAACTCCAACTACTTCCACATTTCATTATAATATTTTGCCTTGTCTTACAGAGTTGCCTTTTGTAATCTTCTATTCACCTCCTTAACTTCTTGATATCTTCCCTTTGCTTTAATATAATTAATGATATAAAGCAAAAAGTTATATGAATCATTGAACAAAAAACCAATATGATTTGTAATCTTTAACACAAATGATAATAAAAGAAAAAATTTCAAAGAAATGAATGAAAGTGGTAGGGGGAGAATATCTGCTGAAAATTTACTTAGTGAAGAAACACTCTTCTTGAGACCAGGCAAGAATGGCTTTTATCACCTCTTCTCCTCAACATTAGACTATATGAATAAGCTAGTGGAGTGCTGTTGTTAGTTGTCATCAAGTCAACTACAACTCATAGTGACCCTTTGAACAGCAGCTCTTAACCTTCCTCTATCCTAAGTTATCCTCATGATCTCTGTCATGCCCAAGCCTATTGTGGTAGCCACTATGTTAATTCATCTTTGAAAGTCTTCTCTCTTTCTCTGATCCTCCAACTTTCCAAGCATGTTGTCTCTCTCCACAGATTAAATCCTCCTGAGAGTATGCCCCAAATAAGTGAGAGAACATTTTACCATCTATGCCTCTAAGGAGCACTGTGGCACATCCTTCAAGGCAGATTTGTTTGTTCTTTTGACAGTCTGTGGCATATTTGATACTTTTTGCCAACCCTATAATTAAAAGGCACAGATTCTTCTTGGTCTTCTTATTCATTGTCCAAACTCTCAGATACATAGAATCCGGTGTGCTTTAATCTGATACCATTGCTCTTTAGAATTTTGGAGGGGTTCTTGACAGCAGATTTCCCCAATGCAACATGTCATTTGATTTTTTTTTTTACTACTGTTACCATGAGTATTGATTGTGTATGCAAGTAAAACAAAGTCATTGACAACTTTCATCTTTTCTCCATCTATCATGATGTTGCCTATTAGTTTAGTGGTGATTTTCTTTTCTTGGTGTTGAGGTGTAATCCATGTTAAAGGCTGTAGTGTTGATCTTCTGCAGTAAATGCTTTCAAGATATTATTTTGTGCAAGCTACATTGTATTTTATGTATAACTTAGGTTGTTTATGAGACTTCCTGCAATCCTGAAGTCATATACTTCTTCATAGAGTCTAACTCTTCTAATGATTTGCTTAGTGTACAGATTGAATAAAAAAATTGGAAACAAGAAAGATGGGCAGGTAGTTGGAAAATATGGCTTGTTGGCAGACATGAGACATGAGACCTTATGATAGAATTTTGTATAATGAATGATGTAGTCATTGCAAATGCTTTAATAGAAACACTACAGAAACAATGATTATACACATAGAGTTTACCTGATGGGCTACAAAGGAATCAGATTGACTGTATCTGTGGATAGAGACATTGGAAAAGCTCAATATCAGCTGTTAAAACCAGGTCAGGGGCTAAATGTGGAACAACATCAACTAGTCATATGCAAGTTCAAACTGAAATTAAAGAGAAGAAAAACATGTCTATGAGAACTAAAATATGAACTTTAGGGTATCCCAAATGAATTTAAAAACTAGCTGAAAAATAGATTTCATACACCAAACATAAATGACGGAAGGTCAGACGGGTTACGGAATCACATCAAGGACTGGAATCACTTCACATCATGGAATAACATCATCCATGAAGAAACACAAGATCATTACAAAGGTAAGAAAAAAGAAAAGACCAAAATGGATGTCAGAAAAGACTCTAAAATTTGCACTCAAATGAAAAGAAGCTGAAACAAAAGAAGAGATACTGAGGTAAGAGGGCTGGACAGAAGATTTCAAAAGACAGCTCAAGAAGACAAAGCGAAGTATTATAATGAAATATGCCAGAAGCATGAGTTAGAAAACTGAAAGGGCATGTTTGATGTCTCTCAAGCTGAACGAACTGATGAACAAATTTGAGCCTTGTGTTGAAGTAATGAAGACTTCCATGGGCAAAGTAGGTACTGTAGACAGGAACAATAAATCTCAGATATGTGTCTTGGACAGGAAGTAAAACAGTGTCATTTTCACTAAGAATACTAGTTTCAAAATTTAAAAAAAATCAGAGGAATTTATAGATTAATTGTGAGCAATAATAAAAGATCTTAGGAAATTGTTGTTCTTGAGCAATTTCATGTGCGAGAAACTATGGGACTAGAGAGAAACAGAATAGTGTTCCTTCTCTATGTAACTCAGATTCTGCTGGAGTAGATATATAAGCAAAACGGTAGGAAGTGAAATAAACAGAGTGAAAAGAAAGTGCACTAACTATTCTTCATCCTCTGGAGACAATGAATGGGGAAAACCCTGGAGTTAGAAGTATGGTGACTTTTAGAGGAAAAGGAACTTGTAATATAATTCAAAGTCAAGAAGGAAAATACATGCACTAAGAGCATTAAGAAAAAGAAAATTTTTATCAGCTATGGGGAAGACATGACTTCTGTGTATGGATCAATTGGGAGCTTTTGGAGAGAATCTAGACTTTCTAAGGAAAAAAAAATTCTTAAAAAGCTTATTTGAGATAAGAATTTATTTAAAATTAAGTGTAATCCAGATGTAATGTTTACCCTAATGATCTTCCTCTAGCTATCCTAAGAGTATCTGTACTCCAGATTCGTAAAAGCTCATCACACTTGTCTTTGGAAAAGATATAATAATGAGAAAGGAGAAGGGTCAGAGAATGAAAGGTAGACCCTCAACAAGATGGATTGACATAAAGATTGCAGCAATGGGCTCAAGTTCCTGAGAGATAATGAAGATGGCTCAGGATAAGACAAGGCTCAGATCTGTTTGTTCATAAGGTGGCTGAGTTGTAGTTGACTCCGTGGCACATAACAACAATACATTTTGAGGAGGGTAGGAGAAGTCTGAGAAACTGAAGAAGGAGTTGAAAGAACATCAAGAATGGTTCAAATGTGTTTATTTCTGCTTTGTTCACAATAGCAAGGGGTTGGAAACAACCCAAGTGCCCATCAACAATGAATAGAGAAGCTGTGGTATATTCACAACATGAAATACTATGTTGCATTGAAAAACAAGAAACTCATGCAATGTTATTAAAAATGGGTGACCCTGGAGGACATTATGCTGAGTGCAATATCTCAGTCACAAAAAGACAAATACAGCATAATACCACTGTTATAAAAGAAGACTGACATAGAGGTTGGGGGAGACTGAGAAAGAGGTGATAAATAATGTACACTGCATTGAAATAGATGTGGGAGAGAACTACTTAAAAGGGATATATGATTAGATATTATTGTTAAGACAGGAGTCCAGAACAAAGGTAGCATAGTGGAGTGGAAGTGGGGGGAGAGTTTGAATAACAATGAAATAATTTTTCTTTTACTTTTCAAAGAGAAAAGCTAATTTGGGCAGAGGGGTGGGCAGGGAGAAAAGTGCAACAATGAATGAATGGAAATCCAAAGTCTCTGTAAACTTTCATTAAAATCAATTAAAAAAAAGAAAAGAATGGTTTAAATGAGCAGGAGGTTGGAGAAGAAAAGAGAGTATACTACCCAGGGCATTTCAGATATCTGGGCAATAGTCTTGCCTCACTACAATAGGGCAAGAATATAGCTCGAGGCACAGTTGCAGATCTTGACATCTCCTTTGGATGTATATATAGCCATAGATTTCTTGGGGTTCTTATAGGTGATGCCAACAGTGAATAGGCTGAACTACTAACCAAGAGCTTATATAGCTTGTATTTACAGAGACACCTCAGAAGTATGGTCTTGTGATCCAATTCCAAAACAATCAACCAGCAAAACCCATGTGGGCTAAAGTTCTACTCTGGCACACACAGTGTTACTCTGGACATAATCTAAATGGCAACTGGTTTATGAATTTCACACGAAAGTAGTCTTGCATAGCACCAATTTAAGGGTGCTTCTCCCCCTCCTCCTCGCCACTTCCAAGGCCAATAGAAGGTCTTGGCTGCTCTCTAAAGGTAGTCCAAAAGTTCAACTGCACTCAAAGTCTCACCTGGAGAACGAATCAGATGGGTCCCCTTGATTGTTTCCCTCTGGGGGAAAAAAATCAAGCATCAGTCAAGATCTTGCTTTGGGCTCAATTAACATTGGAAAGGAAATTTCCATGGAGGGAAGCTCAGTACCTTATCCACATCAGTATGAAAAAAGTGTTAAAGAGTTAAAACAAACAATAACAATAACAACAAGGAGTTAAAGCAGTCCTTTGCAGATGGTAGGACAAGTTTGCCAGTTTCTCCGCTTGGAAAGGAAACAGAGAAAGAGTCTAGTTCTAAATTTAGTTCCTGAACACACTGAAGAACATTCGTCCTGGACATCCTTTTTGGTATTTATCAATGTTAAGCTCATCTAATCAGCTTTGTCTCTGATGGCAGAGCTGAAGTATGAGCTCTTACATATGACTGAAATGAAAAGGAAAGGGGTTTGCTACCAGTACTACACTATCTGGGGGCGGGGTGGGGTGGGGGCTCTGGTGGTGTAGGCCGCAGGGAGTTGTACGGTTCACCCAAGGTCCAAGGCCTATCTTATGGTTTGAGTCCACCAGCGGCACTGAGTGAGAAAATGAAGCAATTCTTTCCCAGAGTGAGTTTGTTGTTGTTAGGTGCCTTCCATTTGAGTATAACTTATAACAACCCTGAGAACAGCAGATCTGAACCCTGTCCTATCCTGTTCCATTCTCACACTTCCTGATACACTAGAGCCAACTGAGGCAGTCACCGTGTCAATCCACCTGGTTAAGGGTCTTCCTCCCCTTTGTCAACCCTCCACCTTTCCAAGCATCATGTCATGTCCCTGTCTAAGGAATAGCCCCCCTCCTAGCAACATGCCCAAAGTATGTGAGGTGAAGCCTCATCTTCCTTGCCTCTAAAGAGTGCTCTGACTATTGTTGTTGTTGTTAAATGCCGTCAAGTCGCAGGCGACTCATATATAGCGACCCTAAGAAGGAGAGTCCTTGACGCTTGGGTGTCTTTCTTCCTCTCTCCAGGTTCATAGGGTTTTCGGAGGCAAACTATTACGGAAGTGGATGCCACTCCTCCTTCCGCTCTGACTGTGTTGTTGTTGTTGTTATGTGCCGTCGAGTTGTTTGCGACTCATAGCGACCCTATGTACAATAGCCCTAAACCCTGCTCTATCCTGCGACAACCACACTGCCTCTGACACACCCATCCCGATTACCCCAGTCACCGAATCAATCCATCTCATAGAGGGTCTTCCCCTCCTGCGCTGTCCCTCCACCCTCCCAAGCATGATGTCCCTCTCCAAGGACCCGTCCCTCCTGGCAACATGTCCAAAGTATGTCAGACGAAGCCCCAGAATCCTTGCCTCCAAGGAGTAGCTTGGTTTAATCCTCTCCAAGATGAATCTGTTTGTTTTCCTGGCAGTCCATGGTACATTCAGTACTCTTCTCCAGCACCACAGCTCAAAGGCATCAACTCTCCTTCTGTCCTCCCTAGTCATTGTCCAACTCTCTGATGCATAACAAGTGATTGCAAAGACCATGGCCTGTATCAGGCGCACCTTAGTCTCCAGAGAGACACTGTTGTTCCTGAGTACTTTAGAGGGGTCCCTAACAGCAGACTTTCCCATCGCAATATGCTTTTTGTACTTTCTATATATTTATTTGTTCTTTTGGCAGTCCATGGGATGTTTAGTGTTCTTCTCCAGCACCACAGCTCAAAGGCTTCAATTCTTCCTCTATCATCATCCCTACTCATTATCCTGCTCTCAGATACATAGCAAGTGATTGAAAAGATCATGCCCTGAAACAGATGCACCTTAGTCCTCAGAAGGACATCATTACTCCTCAATAATTTGGAGAGTTCCCTAACTGCAGACTTTACCAAAGCAATACATCTCCTGAGTTACTGACTGCTGGTACCAAGGCTGTTAATTGTGGATCCAAGTAAGTGAAGTTGTTGACAGTTTCAGTCTCTTCTCCATTCACCGTGATGCTGGTGATTGGTCCGATGGTAAGAATCTTTGTTTTCTTAACATTGATATGCAATCTGAATTGAAGGCATGATCCTGTGCAACAACTTTCAGAAAGCAAGTTTGTGTCATCAGCATAGCACAGAGTTACAGCCTCAAAATCTCAATTGGAAAGTTAGCTATGAGTTGGTTACAATTCAATAGCAATGAAAGAGAGAGGGAGGGAGGGAGGGAGGAAGAGAAGAAAGAGGAGAGAGAGAGAGAGAGAGAGAGAGACACGCTATCTTGCCTCACATAGAATGCTGCTTCTCCTTCACCCCAACCATCTCTAACCTAACTCAAGTCTCATCTCTTTCAAGTTACTCTGGACCAAAGTGACAACACAGTCCTCTAAAATCCTTGAAATGTTTTCAAACCACATTATTCTTTCACTACTTGCATATATTCTGCTTTATGTCATAGCTTCTGTTATAAATTTAGCTAGTTATAAATGCAGGCTTTCTGTTTTTAATAGACTGTAAGCTGTGTTGGAGAAGTGGCTAGAATTTTCTATTGTCCATAGTGTTTCCTCATAGTAGTGACTTGGAAGATAATGCTTGAACAAAGTCATAGATAACATTTGTAAATTAACAGATGAATGAACAGCTGAAATGTAAGAGAACTGGACACAAACTTAAGGATATTTTTGTGGTGTCTTGGTACTAAGGCTGGAAGACGTGCCAGCAACCTCTCTCATATGTAATTACAACCCTATGGAGGAGATTTCTGCACTACCATCCCTCTAGGCTTTGTTTTACTAAGGAATTTGTCATGTTATTAACTCTAGCTCCTTCCCAAGGATAAATGTTACCCCTGATGACAAGTGTCCTCACGACCCCTGGTTTAGTTATCAAGTCCAGTTCTGTGTTTACTCAAATCCTGTCTCCCAGTAGCCAGTAGGAAGGTGCTGGTTAACAACTCTTACTGTACAAAGCGGTGGAGCGTAATCACTTCCAAATGCTCCCAAACTGCATGTTATATTGTTTTAGCTGCTAATTTTCAAAATCCCCGAAACAAGACCTCTGCTCTGAAACATGTGCTGAGAGCTGTGCCTTTCTGCTGTGTGCTGTTCTAGAAACTGACATGTGGTTTAATTCAACAGCAGGACTGAAGGGGTGGGGGGCATGTTCTATAATTTTTCTCCCTCTTTTCCTCCTCTGAGCTCTGTTTCTGCCAAAGCCCTTGGCCAGCATCCAGAAATGGCACATTCAATAATACCCAATGTGTTTGGGTAATATTTCATAATTACATTGTTGTTGGGAAAATTGTTGCCTTGAGAATAATTCCTCTGTGCAAACAGAGAGCCTGGGACCTGTGTGCCCCCCACACTCCCCCTGCTGGGGGGACAGAATGGAATAAGATGAAGGGAAGAAAGGGTAAAATATGGAAAGGGAGAGAAATACCGACTTTATTCTTTGTACTTCAGTAAAGGGATGCTTTACAGGAGATTTAGAAAATGGTGAAGGATGATTATTAAGAGCTTTCAAGAAAAGCTTGTTGAGGCTATGGTTAGAACTGATTTTCTTTAGGAGGTAAATAGAAAACTCAAATCCAAGTTTCTAGGAGAGAGGAGAGAAATGTCTCAAGCTGTTTTGTGTTGCTGTAATAAAAGAGAGGCTTTAAAGAGCAGAAATGTATTGTCTTACAGTTAGTTAGAAAGTTAGATGTCAGAATTTAGGACACTGGCCTAGAAGAAGTCTCTCTCTGTTGGCTCTGGGAGGAAGATCCTTGTTTTTTCAGGTTCTGTGTAGACTCAGTGTTCCTGGGTCCCATGGAGATCTCGGCACGATGACTGGCTTCTGTCAGCTGAGTTCCCTTCTGTGTCTAACTGGCAAATCACCAGGTGCCAGTCAACAAGTCCCTCCTCGGGACACACTAGCACCCACAAGAACAGGTATCTTCTGACGATGATCTACAGGAGAAAATGCTCCAGGGACGCTGCTGTGGGGCCACCAACTGAAGAGGATCCCCAGCCCCAGAGGTCATTCCAGAGTGATAGTCTGGCTCCAACTTGACGTGATGACAGCAGCCTATGTGCTCATCAGCCCGCTAAGATTTCCAAACAATTCAGGATAGATCATTTGAACCTTTTTAGCCAAACGGAACTTTCAGTTAGACTCCAAGATGTGATGTATTAAGAACAAAACAAATCAAAGTACTATTAAAAAGATACAGACTCTAAGCCATCATCTTCAAATGTCAAGCCTCAGAAAAAATAAAAAGAAATAAAATTCCAAGCAAAATAATTCACCACATTATAGCACAGTGTTTCCTATCATTATCTAGAGACCATCTCATATCTGTAAACTGTACAAGGGCAAGGTTGTACCAGTTTGCTCATCATACTCACTCATTCTCATTGCCATAAAATTGGATCTGACCCTCCATATTGTTATTGTTGTGATGTGGTGTTGAGTCAACTATCACTCCTAGCAACCCTATGAATAATATTAATATCCTGCCCTATCTTAAGCCAGTATCTGAAAAACCTGCCCAATTGCCACAATCACTGTGTCAAACCATCTAGTCTGGTGTCTTCCTCTCTTGTACTTCCTCTCCCTTCCAAGCTTGATGTCCTTCTCCAAGTACTGGCAAAATGGCAAAGTACGCAAAGTATGTAGGATGGAGTTTCAAAATTCTTGCCTCCAAAGAGCAATCTGGTTTTACCCTCTCCAAGGCAGACCTGTTTGTCCTCTTGGCAGTCCATGATATGTTCAATATGCTTCTCCAACACCACACCTTAAAGGCACTGATTCTTCATCTGTCATCCTTATTCATTGTCCAGCTCCCAAATGCACAGCAAGTAATTGTGAAGACCATGGCTTGGATCAGGCGCATCTTAGACTCTAGACTGACATCATTGCTCTTTGGCACTCTGAAGAGGTCCCTGACAGTAGACTTTCCCAAGACAACTTGTCTTTTGTTTTCCTTACTATTGGTGTTAAGTATTGAATGTGGATTCAAGCAAGATGAAGTTGTTAACACTCTCAATCTTTTCCCATCTATCAGGACGCTGCCAATTGGATCCTCCTTAGCTTACCCTTTTGGATGGCAGTAAATCACACAGGAGGTGATCTTGTCCATCATTCTTCCCTGGAGCTGCTGGTGGATTTGAACCACCAGAGAGATATTACGTTTGAGTTAGCAGCACAACTTCCTACGGACTATGTGCTCAGAGCTCCCTTAGCATACATTATTTCTTTTGTTTTGTGGTCCTGAGAATGAGGTTTATTAGGGAAGTAAGTTGGAGAGTAAAGGAGGCAAAGAATATTATCCAATACAAGTCCAGATTCTAGTCCAAGTTTCAAGACACAATTTCTCAATTAGTCCAAGCTCTGGTTTCAGTTCAAGAGTCAAATCCAACTCATCAAGCAAGGTTTCCCTCAAAGCAGTTATAAGTTAGCTTCTCCTTGAAGTATCCAGCAAGAACAGCAAAAACCTTTAACTGAGTATACACTATTTCTTGATGGAGGAATGGATGAATTAATGAATAAACTTAAATAATTAGCACAAAACCCCAAAACCCAGTAATTAAGATCTGAAAGAATTTCCAATTTAATCTAAAATACAGTTCTTGGTTGAGTTTAAGCATTTATCCCACCATGCTTGGAAGCAACTTCCCGCTGGATCTCTGAATGAATGAGGCTGGTCTCTTTCTTTCCTGGAATCTGGGACTATTCCCAAATTTTCATGACTTAAAATGAATGACTTATTTAGTGATTACCAGAGAGCTAGTTGTTAAAGACTTCTTGGTCCTCTAGTCCTTACCTTGGAGGCATCAAGAACATGACCTTTTTAAATTTATCTTAAAAATTATTTTGCTGTTGTGAAAATATGTGAAACATAACATTTACCAACTTGACGTCTTTCATGTGCACAATTTGGTGGCAACATCAATCACATTAAACACATGGTGTAATTTATTTTAATAAAAGTTTCTACATTTAGGGAGCCTCTTACACATATAAATTCAAAGCTGTTTTCTCTTTGCGAGTCTTCTGTTAGATTGGTGCCCTGGGCCAAAAGCTGTTGCCACTCTTCTGAATTTCAGTTTCTATCATTTCTGTCACAAGGACCTTGGGCTTTCCTGTGGGAGGTCACGGCTGTCAGAGAGCCCAGCTGCTCCACCCACTGGAGCCCTGGAGCTTCTCTAATAAAAGCCAGAGGGTACATTTTGATTGATCCAATTTATAAAGCATAAGGCCAGAGCTTTCAGCAGCTCCTTCTTGCTTCCAGCCAAAAGAAAATTCACCAAAACATCCTTGCTGCTTGAGACTTGGACTCAATTAAGGCTAGATAAAGTGCATTTCTTCCCAAGCACCTTCCTTACTTCTCTGTGTTCAGCTACGAACACCACAGGACTAGAGAATTTGGTAGGATGGGTGGGAGTAGAGGCGAAAGACCAAGGCAGCAGCAGCAGGTTTCTGAGGTGGATGAAATGACAAATGTGACTTGGTTTATAGAAACGTGGGAGGCTTTTTGATAAATCAAATCCAACCCCCTTAATTGACCTGGCTGGAATTTCTTGCCACAGAGATTATAAAACTGGGAACAATTAGCTAGAGATATGAATAGGTTCTGTCATGTAAAGCATTTGTAACAAAGTTTTCGGTTGGATTCCAAACAGAAAATTTTTATTCCTGGAGCCAAAGAAACTTTCTTCTAGGTTGACATCATGAAACTATTATTAGATTCCAAATCTACTTTGGCCAGGAGACATGGAAGTCCAGCCTTTATCCACTGTCCTCCCCTTCCACCTCCAAACCCTTGTGTAAACTCCCCATATTTCTTTTCTTCCCAGAGCTGGGGTCATTAGCATGGGCTGCTGTTTTTGGGTGGCTACATAGGCATGGGGACAAAGGTTATCTCAAGACCCAACCAAATAAACAAATTGGGTGTTTATTTTTTTAGCTCCTAGTAAGAATGGTTTGGCAGTTGGAAAGACTGGAGGTGGCCATCCTTATTCTCCCATCAGACTGAAATGGGAAACCATTGATTTGGTCCCTGAGATAAATTGCTGTTATCTCTCAAAACTTTTTCAAGGACTTTTACATTCTATGGTTGGACAGAACCTCCTTCAGAAACAGATAAAGCAGGGTCCCCAAGCATGACAATATTTCTACTGCTTTCTAACAATGAAAAAAACTAAGGTGCACCTGATCCAAGCCATGGTATTTTGAATTGCTTCCTATGTATAGGAAATGTTGATAATAAATAAGGATGATAGAAGAATTGAAGCCTTTGAATTGTGGTGTTGGAGAAGAGTACGGAATATGCTATTGTTGTGAGGTGCCACTTAGTCAGGTTTGACTTGTACGACCCTATCAACAACATCTGAACCCTATTCTGTCATGTGCCATCCTCTTCATTGCTGACATACTTGCACCCATTGCTGCAGTCACTGTATCAATCCATGTAGTTGAGAGTCTTCATCTCTTTTGCTGATATTGTTCCAAGTACAATGTCCCTTTCCTCTTGATCACATGTACAAAGTATGTGAGACAAAACTTAATTATCCTTGCCTCAAAGGAGCACTCTGTCTGCAGTTTCTCCAAGACATAGTTGTGTGTTCTTTTGACCATCCACGGGATATTCGGTACTCTTCCTCAAAGCCACAACTCAAAGGTATCAATTCTTCTGTAATCCTTATTCATTGTCCAGCTCTTAGATGTATGGTAGGTGATTTGAAATACTATCGCCTAAACTCTTCAGGATTTTGGAAGAGTCCCTGACAGCAGACTTTCCCAATACTATATGTCTCCTGATCTTCCAACTGCTGGTACTTAGGGTGTGTTTGTAGATCCAAGACAGAGGAAATCATTGACAATGTCAACCTTTTCTCTATCTATTATGATGTTGGCTATTGGCCCAGTGGTGTGGATTTTTGTTTTCTTGATGTTAAGACATAATCCATATTGAAGGCTGTAGTCCTTGATCGTTTTGCAGCAAACACCTCATAGCTTTCTGTTTTTATATGTACATTTCTTTATACTTTTCATGTCAGCTTCACCCACCTTATTGAAAGCGACTATACTAAGTCTATTATAACCATGGAAACAGAGACCAGAGAGGGAAAATAGTTTTCTAAAACACGAAGAGACAACAACTCAGGTTTCTCAACTCTCATCTCAGGGATTTTTTCCAGTAAGCTGAGCACATTGCTTCAGCTGGACAAGAGGGTTTCCTGGAAGAGACTGCCCAGAAAGAGAGGTTTCCCAATTTGGCCTGGCTCGATCTACCGTAGAGAGGAGTGAGTTGGGCCACATCTTTTAAGCATGCTGGGCTGGCTTCCATCTTGTCCCATTCCTGGGAAACAGTTTCTTCTGAGAAGAGGAGAGACTTCTCCCCATTTTCTCCAGCACCCTTATCGTCAGGGCCAAATCTCACAGGGCACTGGCAAACGCCTGACCAGTTTCAAGGGCAGTGACCCTGAGGAAGGACACATCTGAGAAAAAGAACACGAGTTTACCATCGAGTTGGCTCCATCCAATTCATGATGTTTACATGGGAGTCAGAACAGAACTGTGTTTGATAGGGATTTTAATGGCTGATCCTTTCAGCAGCAGATCCCTAGGGCTTTCTTTTAAGGCAATGTGGATGGACCTGAACCTTCAAGTGAGTACTTCCAAAACAGAGGCTTTCATGTGTGTAAAGATTTTAAGGAGGAAAAGCAAGGGTGTGTTCCAGAGAAGTCCTAGTTCTCAGAATGAGGGTTCAAGGCAGGTAGTAGAGAGGGAAAGGTGGGAGGGAAGTTGGAGTCACATGATCTTTGAGAAGTCAGGGGTCCCAGACTTCAAAGAACCTTAAATGCCTGACGATAATGAAGGATGTTTCAGAAAGACCACATTAGGGGCCAAAGGAAGGGAGGCTGGATGAGAGGGGCCGTCAACAAAGGATTCCTGAGGACGAGACAGAGTTCTGGATAAAGCATTGTTACCAGCCCCTGAGGTATTTTGCATGAATTGGAGAAGATGCCGGTAGGCAGACCCAGCCTCTCCATAGGGCACATTAGGAGGGGAGTCCTGGCTGTGTCCAGCTCCCTTTCTCCCCTGACCAGCTGCTTTTGTATATTGTCTTTGTTGTCAGGTTCCTTTGTGTTTATTTTCAACTCACAGTGACCCCATGTGAGTAGTAGAACTGTTCTATAGGCTTCTCCTGCCGATAGCATTCATGGGAGTAAATTATTAGGGTTTTCCTGTGAGGCCTCTCGCGCACTCATTGCCATTGGGTCAGAAGCAACTCTGCTGACCCTCCGCTGCATTTCTGAGGCTATAAATCACACAGGAGGAGATTGTACATCTTTCTCCAGAAATGCTGCTGATGGATTTTGAACTAGCAGCATGACTCCCTACTGACTATACCACCAAAGCTCTCCCAGTAGCCAAGTGGTTTTGAACAGCTGACTCTTTGCTTAGCAGTCAAAAGCTTAACTATTCCATCAGCAGTGCTCTTTATATGTTGTTGCTGTTGTTATTAGGTACCATTGAGTCAAGGATGGAGCATAGCAACCCTATGATCAATGGATCTGAGCTCTATGTTATCTTGGGTCATCTTCATCATCTCCAAGAAACTTGAGTCCATTGCTGCAGTCACTGTCAATTCACCTCACCAAGGGTCTTCCTCTCTTTTGCTGACCCTCTACATTCCCAAGCATGATAGCCCTTTTCAAGGAATGGCCACTCCTAGCAACATGCTGAAGTATGTGAGATGAAATTTCACCATCCTTGCCTCTAAGGAGCATGTTGGTTGCACTTCCAAGACCACAAAGCTTGGGGTATCACTTTACCTCTTGCATTACACAGGGAGTTAGGGAACCAGCACATTACCAACATGCTGCAGTGTGTGTGGAAGTCAAGTCTGACTGATGAATTCATTCTCTTATGTTCCATTCTGTAGGAAACTTCTGAAAGAATGAGAAGTATTTTTTCCTCTTCTTTTCATGAACAGCCTCTCTAATTTGGAGAGCCTATCCCAGGGGAAAAATCAGCTTAACTCAGTGGAGGGGAGGAGCTGATTTACCCCAGGTTGGGGGTTCTTGTCAGGTTGACAAGGAGGGGAAATAGTTCCAAGGAAGAGTCGGATGCAGAGATGAAGGCATAAAGGGTTCTGGGCTGTTTGGGTGTAAGGGTCGTGCTCTGTTCCTCTCGCTTGGTTAGTGGTGCCAGACCTCACATGGCATGAATATGGCAGTTTCTGGTGTGTTTATCAGAAAGCACCACCTCCTTAATGGTTCAGATTGTGCTTCTCTGGCTCCTGTCTTGGCATGGAGCAGCACACGTCTAGCTTCCAGCCTCAAGCTGTGTCATGCAAAGCAGGACGTTGAACATTGAAATGCTGACCATATTGTTCTTAAGAAGTCCTTCCCAAATGTCCTGGATTATGTGAACCCCAGGATATTCTTTTTTAATGATCTTAAGGGAATGGAAAACTGATTTAGGAGGCTGAGCCAGGTTTAAACTCATTTAGAAAAAAATAAACACATGTGTTGTTTGCTTGTACCCAAGATTGATGAATTAAATTTGTACTGCTTACAAGTCCTAAGAGGGACTTGGTATTCATATTCAGTCAACCCATAATCGTTTCCTTGCCATCATTAGTAAGGCACATGCATCTAGGACAGCTTCCCCAACACAGTTGAGCCATTACTCAGGAAAAGTCTTTTTTTTCAAGACATCCAACATTTTATGTCAACCTGATCTTACCTAGGAGACCCTCATGGGAATGTGGTAAAGCTCTTGAAGAGATTGGCTTTTATTCTTTTTGCTCCGTCTTACCTTCTGAAAAACATGGGAGTTCTCAGAGTTATCAAAGCCATGGGGTTCAGAGAGGCCCTAGAATAACTGTGAAAAGTTGTAGGGTTCAATTAAAATAGAAAATAAAGCTTGCTAACTGTGAAAAGAAGACCAAGAAGGGAGTCTTGGAAAGTTGTCTGCAAATAATACTAAAAAAAAAAAAATCCCCATCTTGGCCCCAGGCCTTCCTTGTTGTACCTCCATCTTCTGGTAAATTTTGCGGAATTCCACAACTTTCAGATCTCAGCTGGGAAGTGAAGTGTGAAAACAGTGAGTGGTTCAAATAGTTAAAGCATGCAGTTGCCAACCCAGAGGTTGCAGGTTTGTGTCCACACAGAGGTACCGTGGAGGAAAGGCTTGGCTTCTGAAAAATCAGTCATGAACAATCCAGTGGAACCTGGATCTCCACATGTTGGAACTGTTGTTTTGTTTACTTTGCTTTTTAAATCATTGTTTAAATCTCCTGACTTTCCTTGTTGTGCACCTGTCTTCCCAGGTGGTTGTTGTTGTTGTTAGGAGCTGTTGAGTCATGCGTGACTCATAGTGACCCTATGAATAACAAACAGATCTGAACCCTGTCCTATCCTGTGCCATCTTCACAGTCTCCAACACTCTCTAGCCTATTGCTGTAGTTACTGTGTCAGTCCTCCAGGCTGAAGGTCTTCCTCTCCTTCTCTGTCTCTCCACCTTCCAAAGCATGATGCTTTTCTTTGATGAATAGCTTCTTCCAGGTAACTAGGCAGAATTCCTCCATTTCTTCACATCACAATTGGGAAGTGTCTTTCCCAGAGACTAGAGGTGGGTGTGGTGGGCTCTGGTGGCCTTTTGGATACGGAGTTGTGCTGCCAACCCAAGGGAACGTGATTCAAATCCATCAGCTGCTCTGTGGGAGAAAGACGGGCAATCTCCTTCTCTGTGATTTATGCCTCTGAAAACCTGCTGGAGGGTCAGCTGTGAGTCAATTCCAACTCTACAGCACACAACAACAACAACAACAACAAGAGTTGGCATGGGGGGGCCTCTGGCTCTCCTTCATCTTCAGTCACAGAGGAAGAGACACTGTAGCCTTGATTCTCATCAGACATTGAGACCATTTTTAATGGAAGCTGTTGTAAGTGGAGAGATAATTGTGTGGGGTTTTTTTTCCCCAGAGAGGAAGGCTACAATAAATCCAGATTATTACTTGTCCTGACCCTCTCCCTCCTCTGCAAAACCTGGAGCTGGTTCTGAGGGTGCTTATAAACGTAATAGGGAGAAATATTTTCAGTTCCATGATCTAATATTGTAAAGTGGAACAAACATTTGGTTTTCACCTGCACAACACTCAAATCAGTATAATTTCCAGCTCAGCATAACCCTTATTATTAATTTTGAAATTCTGTTGCCGAAAAATAGAAGAGTCCCTTGAACCCTCTTTCCTTGTTTTAGCACCATTCTCTCCCTTCCTCACCTCACCTGGAAAACATAAATATTCTGAAGCAAGGATTTACCACAGAATAAGCCTCTGGGAAGCCTTGCGGGTCCAATGAGTTCCCTCTTCTTGGAAAGGCGGCATTCCTAGGCTGTGTATGTGGGTTTGTGGTTCCTGGCCTATTTTGCTCCCTTAGGATGAACTGATTCCTCGCCCACACCCCAGAGACTGTTGTCCAGAATTCTTTTTTCTTTTCCTCATCTCCATCTGCACACCAGAGGCTGCCATGTTTTCATGTAGTCTGCATAAATATGGGTCTTTTCTCCTTTTTTTGTACCTTGAAGAGCACCTTTGAGGCCTGGTTAGTCCAAAGCCCTCTTTTTGTCTGGGGCCACTTAGCCAGCTTGCTACATCCCAGTCCTTTGCTGATATTAGTTGAGTGCTTGTTAGCAATGGCCTTGTAGATAGCTACAGCCAAGCCTCAACTCTTTTTCAGTTTTCTCTTTGGCTTCCTCACCCTTTCTTTTTTGCTCTGCACACTTTGCTTCCTCTCTCTTTCTGTGCAATCAAAAGTCCTGCTTACCTCTGGGCAAAGATAATCATCGTGTACAACCTGAACCCCAGCATAAGGGGGAGGGAGATGCAGGCTGAAGAGCCCAGAAAAACCCTCTAGAGAAGAGCTGTCAAGTCAGGCATCACTAGAGCTGGGCTTGCTGCAACTGCTGAGTGAGGCTGGACAGGGTTGAATAGTTCAGAGAGCTAGAAGATTAGCATACAGAAACCCCAGCAAAAACAAAACAAAATAAAACAAAAACTGGGAGGCAAGCAGCTTGCCATGGCTATTTCTACATAAAGAATCAAAGTGCTGAAATTTCTCTTTAGACTGAGTGAGGAAGACGTAGTTGGAGAAATAATTCTTTCACGTGAAATCAGGCCTCTGTGAAATTTACCTTGTTACTAGTCTCTTTCAGCTTAGAAAAGGGGAGGGAAATGGTGTGGGAAGGAGCTGTCCTGGGCTTAATTCTGCCTACTGGGGCTGGACACTGTTTGGTAAAATAACCTCTGGAGAATTAAGAGAACAAGATGCTGAACATTATGAGATAAATGCCTCAGTTTTTAGGGAAAGAAGTTACTAAGGGAGAAACTATCAGAAAATAATTTAGGAATTCCATAGGAATTCCACAGGGAGTTCTGGTGGCCTAGTGGTAAGCAACTACGCTCCAGTCCCAAAGTTGTGTCGTTTGATTCTATCAGTGACTCCAGGAGAGAAAGATGAGCGATCTCCTCCCATGTGATTAATTGAAAATCCACTGGAGGGTCAAGTCAGCTAGGGGTCAGTTCCAACTTGATTGCACACAACAACAGTAGACGATGAGAATGGGTCACGAAATGGGTCAATGAAAAAGAGGAGGATCCCCGATGAAATGGATTGGCACAGTGGGTGCGACAGTGGACTTAATCAGAGAGAGCAGCCACTGTGAGGACATTGTGAGGATGGTGAAGGACTGGGCAGTGTTTTGTTCTACCATCTACAGGGTCACTATGAGTAGGTGGCACTAGACAACAACAACAACAACGGCATGTGAAAATTCAACTACAACCAGGAATATATAAAATAGAAGAGCTAAAACACTAAAGAAACAACATAAAGTCAAATGTGAACCTCCTGTCTGAGTCAGCTTCAGGCCACAGTGGCCCTCCTCTGTTTCCAGCACTTTCAATCTTAGCAGACTCTCTTTATCCTGTGGAGTGGCTGTTAGATTTGAACCACCAACCATTTGATTAGCAATGCAGTATGCTACACAGTACACCAGAGCTCCTTAAAGAAATAAGGGATCTGCTTGTAAAGCTGGTTAATGTATTTGGGTTTTAAAAGTGGGTGTAGAAAAGAAGGGAGGCAAGACGTAACTAGGAGGATTCAAAGAGTGAATGTCAGGAGAATCAAGATCAGGATACGTTGTGAATTGTGAAATGGATTGTTCCTAACAAAGAAAGCGGGGAAAGACAAAGCCGCCGGTGCTTAGGAAAGATTGATGGCATAAATACTTAGTCTCCTCCTCCACCTCTCCCTTCTTTCATTTAAGAGCTAAAAAATATTTCAAGATCATCTCTTTTATGGTAGAGACTGCTTATTGGTATCCATTCTTCTCTTTTTTTGGTTAACAGAACCTGTTTCCTGCCTTTCTAATTTTCTAATCCATCAAGATACTGGGCTGTCTAATTAACTAAGTTAGTTAGTAACCAGCTGAATTTCACAACCTTCATTGTAGGTCAGCGTGACCACGTGGCTATGTCATGACCCAGCGGGATGGAAGCAGAATGATGTATATGCTGCTCCAAGAAATCTTACAACAGAAAGCACTGGACCCTTTGCCTGGCTCCCTGGATTGCTCACTTTTAAATTTTATGAGAGAAGCACAAGATCTAACTTTTTTAAGCCAATGCATTTTGGAGAAGGATCCCTGAGGTTAAGAGTATCTCTGCTGATTAAAAGGCTGGTGACTGATTCAACCCCCCTCCCCAGCTACTGCATGGACTCTATGGAAGCCACTTCTATTCTGTGCTGTAGGATTACTATGAGTTGATATCGATTTGATGGAAAAAAATGTGGTTTGGCTGTATCTGAGGAGTCTTTGTTAACACACCTTAGCCTAATAAGCCTGTTAGCATACAAGAAGAGACCCAGGGAGTAAAGTGCTCTATAAAAGCTAAAGCATTCAAGTAGTGAAAAAGTAGAAGCTATTGCCAGTAAAATACTCTTATGGGGGGAAAAAATCTTTGGAAAAAAAAAGAATTGGTGTTGTCTAAAGACAGTGAGACTAAAGGTAATGAATATGAAAGTTTCATTTTTGTCCAATTCAGGAATCTGATTAAGAGTTTCCTCATTGGCCCAGATAAACCGTATCCAAGATATAATAAAAATATTTTTCGACTACTGTGGCCACAAGCAATTAGTAAATTCTCTGTCCACAGGCCATATTGATGTAGAAGATCCAGTCATCCAAAGAAGTTGTACGAGTGCAGCTTGAGTGCACCATCTTGAGGCTCATGGGCAGACATCCTCCAGGTGGTCAAGCTGGAGGTGAAAGCCAGCCTTCTGTGTGGAGAGAAGGAAGGGTCCTCTTTCCAGAGCGTCTCCTCGGCGTGCACATTGCCCACAGCAGTCACATCCCTCCTGGAGACAATTTCTCTGACCTTTATAAGGGCTTTTTGCCTTCCAGACCTTTTCCTTTATTAAGGCTTTGCATTTGCATAAACAGAAAATTTTGAGGAGATTCAGAATCTTATGTCCCCAGATAGATTCCAGCCATTTCTGGTGTGCTTAGCCGAGCCCTGTGACAGACACACTGATTTCTGTGTGCTCTGATGGTAACCCAGATAGCCTGGACAGTGCCAGACTTGTGACAGTGATTACCCACCCACCTGCCCTGGATCTTTGGCTTGGTTCATCAAGGATGTGATTAACAAACCCAGCCATCCATTCCACATATTTCAGGCATTGCAAACTCTGAATCACCACAGACTCAGAAGGTCACTGTTGCTTTGTCATTCTGCTGCAGTGGTGGGGGTCAAGAGCTCGTGCTATGTGGGGTGGCTCACAGAGTAAATGATTTCTGAGTGTGAGATCCACATTTTATGCAAAATACTTAACTGAGAATTTTAAGTTAAGACACATAAAGGACTAGAGCTCTGGACTTCCATGCGTACATGAACTAAGCTCATTATTGTTGCTAACTCCTTTTTCTAACACACACACACACACACACTTCAGAGTTTGACTGGAACAGATTACATTCATATTCTAACAAATTAGCAAAGTCTTACTCTAAATCTATTTGATTGTTAGCATTGATACATTAAAATCGTCCCCATGATACAGACACATGATGGAAAAAAAAATACTAGCATTTCTCATTATTTCTGCAAAGATCTTTTCATTTCTATTCCATTAAAATATTTTAATAACTCACAGTTAAACATATTAATTAAACATTTGCTATATGCCAATAATGAAAGCGTTCCTTTCCCCCTTTATCTCTCAAATAATTTGGTGCTTTGTGAAATATTTGTAAAGGAGATGGTGTCAGGAGTGGGCTAGAAATGAGGAAGAAAATAGACACAAGGGGAAAGTGGGTTAAGAAATAGGATAGAGGAAGAAAGTGATGAATAAAAGACAATATGGTGGAGTTAAAAAATGAGATACACTAGGAATAAATAGATGATGACAGATGTTAGCATATAGTTGAAGAAGTAGCTAATAGTTATTAGAAGACAGTTTGGGGTTTTGAAAGGATTCTAGATTTAGATTTTGAAGACTCAGCCTGTCTTAGATGTTCAATGCTGCCAAAATATTGTTATGTGCTCTCGAGTCAAATATGATTTGAACCCTGTCCTATCCTGCATCATTCTCATCAACTCTAACAGTCTACTGCTGCAGTCACTGTGTGAGTCCATCTCTTTGAGGGTCTTCCTATCTTTTGCTGATCTTTTGCCTTTCTTAGCATGATGCCCTTTCCAAAAAATATCCCCTTCTAGCAACATGCCTAAAGTATGTGAGATGAAGCCTTGTTATCCTTACCTCTAAGGAAGGAACACTCTAGGTGCACTTCTCCCCAGAAATAATTGGGTTGGTTTTTGTGGGGTTTTTTTTCAGTTATTGAATATTCATAAGCTCAAGGAACTGAAGAACAAATTCAAACCTCGAGTTGCTATAATCAAGGATGCATTCGGCAGAACGTTAAATGATCCAGGAAGTATTAAAAGAAGATAAAGGAGTATACTGAGTCACTGTATCGAAAGGAATTGGCAGACACAAAAGAATTTAACGAAACAACATATGAGCAAGAGCCTATGGTGATGAAGGAAGAACTTCAAGCTGCTTTGAAGGAAATAGCAAAAAATAAGGCCCCAGGAATAGATGATATACCAGTTGGCATATTTCAACTAACAGATGCTGCCCTGGACGTGCTAACCAAGTTGTGTCAAGAAGTCTGGAGAACAACCACTTGGCCAACTCACTGGAAGAGATCTATATTTGTTCCCATCCCAAAGAAAGGTGACCCAACAGAGTGTGGAAACTATAGAACAATATCATTGATTTCACATGCAAGCAGGATTCTGCTGAAGATTATCCAAAAACGAGTGGAACAGCATATCAGCAGAGAACTGTCAGAAGTCCAGGCTGGGTTTAGAAGGAGTCGTGGTACTAGGGATATTGTAGCTAATATTAGATGGATATTGGCTGAAAGTACGGAGTACCAGAGGAATGTTTATCTGTGCTTCATTGATAATGCAAAGGCGTTTGATGTGTGGATCATAACAAACTGTGGCTGACTCTGAGAAGAATGGGAATCCCAGAACATTTGATCATGCTAATGCGAAACTTATACTTGAACCAAGAGGCAGTCATCAGAACAGAGCAGGTCAGCACTGCATGGTTCAAAATTGGGAACGGTGTTCGCCAGGGATGTGTCCTACCTCCATAACTTTTCAACCTGTATGCAGAGCAGATTATCCAAGAGGCTGGGCTCTATGAGGAGAAATGTGGCATCAGGATTGGTAGAAGATCCATAAACAATCTGCGTTATGCAGATGACACAACCCTGCTTGCTGAAACTGAGTAGGACTTGAAGCACTTGCTGCTGAGGATCAGGGACTGCAGCCTTCAGCATGGACTGAGGCTCAATGTCAAGAAGACAAAGATTCTCACCACTGGACCAATTGACAGCATCAGGATGGATGGTGAAGAGACTGAGATTGTTCATAGCTTTAGTTTGCTTGGCTCCACAATCAACAGTCTTGGCACCAGCAGCCAGGAAATTAAAAGGCATATTGCCTTGGGAAAGTCTGCTGTTAGGGACCTCTCCAAAGTACTCAAGAGGAATGGTGTGTCTCTGGAGACAAAGGTGCATCTGGCATAGGCCATGGCCTTTGCAATCACTTGTTATGCATCAGAGAGCTGAATAATGAATAAGGAGGATAGAAGGAGAATTGATGCTTTTGAGCTTTGGTGTTGGAGAAGAGTGCTGAAGGTGCCATGGACTGCTGAGAAAACAAATAGATTCACCCTGGAGAGGGTTAAACCGGGCTGCTCCTTGGAGGCAAGGATTCTGAGGCTTCATCTGACATACTTTGGTCATGTTGTAAGGAGAGACCAGTCCTTGGAGAGGGCCCTAAACTCTGCTCTTCCCTGTGCCAATCGCACTGTCTCTGATACACCCATCCCGATTACCCCAGTCACTGACAATCCACCTAATAGTGGGCCTTCCCCTCCTGCGCCATCCCTCCACCCTACCAAGCATGATGTCCCTCTCCAAGGACCGGTCTCTCCTCACAACATGTCTAAAGTATGCTAGATGAAGCCCAAGAATGCTTGCCTCCAAGGAATGGCACAGTTTAACCCTCTCCAGGATGAATCTGTTTGTTTTCCTAGCAGCCTATGGTATCCTCAATACTCTTCTCCAACACCACAGCTCAAAGGCATCAATTCTTCATCTGTCCTTCCTAGTCATTGTCCAACTCTCTGATGCATAACAAGTGATTGCAAAGACCATATCCTGTATCAAACACACCTTAGTCTCCAGAGAGACACCTTTGCTCTTCAGAACTTTGGAAAGGTCCCTAACAGCAGACTTTCCCATCACAATATGTCTTTTAATTCCCTGGCTACTAGTGCCAGGAGTGTTGTCTGTGGAGCCAAGTAAACTAAAGCTGTGAACAATCTCAATCTCTTCACCATCCATCCTGATGCTGCCACTTGGCCCAGTGATGAGAATCTTTGTCTTCTTGACATTGAGCCTCAATCCATATTGGAGGCTGCAGTCCTTGACCCTCTGCAGCAAGCACTTCAGGTCCTCCTCAGTTTCAGCAAGCAGGGTTGTGTCATCTGCACAACGCAGACTGTTGATATTATACTCTTTATAATCCCCTCCCTTGAGCATTGCATAAGACTTCTGACTGGCTTCTGGTGAGAAGAATATGACACAATGGGTGGAATATGACTTCTGTGATTATTTGGATAGACTTGAGCTAACCGTGTTGTTAGTTTTAAAGAGGCAAACAGCCAGGTGGTGAACAGCCTGTGGAGAGAGTCATGTGGTAAGGAGCTATAAGTTGCTTGTAGGAGCTGAGAGCAGCCACCAGCTGACAATAAAGGATCAAAAAGCTCAGCTCTATCATTAAAACTAAAAATTGTTGTTGTTGTTATTTTTATGTGCCATTGACCTGCCTGAACAACCCTAAACCCTGCTCTGTCTTGTCCCAATCTGTCTTGTGACATTACCTACCCCCATTACCCCAGTCACTGAATCAATCCATCTCATCGAGGATCTTCCTCTCCTGTGCTGTCCCTCCACCCTCCCAAGCACGACGTTCCTCTCTAAGGGACGTCTCTCCTTGCAACATGTCCAAAGTATGTCAGACGAAGCTTCAGAATCCTTGCTTCCAAGGAGCAGCCTGCTGCCACCCTCTCCAGGACAAACCTGTTCATTCTCTTAGCAGTCCATGGTATATTCAACACTCTTCTCCAGCACTGCAGTTCAAAGGCATCAATTCTCTCTCTATCTTCCCTAGTCATTGTTCAGATTTCTGATGCATAGCAAGTAATTGCAAAGGCTATCACCTGCTTCAGGTGTACCTTATTTTCTAGACTGGCATAATTGCTATTCAGTATTTTGGAGAGGTCTCTGACAGCAGATTTTCCCAATGCAATTTGTCTTTTAATTTCCTGGCTGCTGTTATTGTTTTATGCCATCAAGTCAACTACTCCTTACAGCAACCATATGAACAATGACTCTGAATGTTTCCATAACCTCATTGTGTGTGACACATTTAACTGCATTGTCATAGTCACTAGGTCAATCCATCTAGTCCAGGGTCTTCCTCTTCTGTTGTCTTTCCAAGCATGATGTCTTTTTCCAACAACTAGTTCCTTCTGGCAATAGGCCCAAAGTATGGGAGATAAAGTTTCAAAATCCATCCCTCCAAGGAGCAATTTTATTTCACCTTCTTCAGGACAAGCTTGTTCTCTTGGGAGTCCATGGTATGTTCTGTATTCTTCTCCTGCACCACAATTCAAAGGCATCAAGTCTTCTGTCATGCTTATTCAACAGTTCAACTCTCATATGCATAGCAAACAATTGAGAAAGACTATAGCCTAAATCAGGTGCACCAGAGTCCCCAAACGGAAATTGTTGCTCTTTAGCATTACTATCCATAACAGTAGACTTTCCCAAAGTAACTCATCTTTTGATTTCTTTACTATTTGTGCCAAGAATATTGATTCTGAATCCAAGCAAGATGAATTTATTAACATCAATCTTTCCTCTGTGTATCATGGTACTGTTTACTGGTCCAGTGGTGAGTATCTTTATTAATATTGAGATAGAATCCACATTGAAGACTACAGTCTTTGATCTGTAGCAAATGCTTCACATCTGCCTCAGTTTTAGTGAGCAAAGTTGTGTCATCTGTATAACACAGGACATTGATAAGTCTCCCTCCAATCTTGATGTCACATGCTTCTTCATAAAATCCAACCTCCTGAATGATCTGTTCTGCATATAGATTGAAAAGGGACAGAGAAAGGATACATCCCTGATGCACTCCTTACTTGATTTTGAACCATGCTCTGCTCCCTTGCTCTATTAAGACAACAGCTTTCTGACCTAGGTATCAGTTTCACATGAGCACAATCAAATGTTCTGGAATTCTCATTCTTCTCAATGTTAGCCATGATTTGTTGTGATCCACACAGTAAAATGTTCTGTCATTCTTTGCTTTCAGCCAAGATCCATCTGACAGTGGCAATGATATCCCTAGTCCCAGTACTTCTTCTAAATTCTACCAACCGTCTAAAGGAGCTTTGAGGTAAGTATTTCCCCATTCAAGCCTCCAAGTAATAATACAGTCGAAGAAATACCTCAATATACAGCCTTGTGAGAGAATGAAAAAAAGTTTCAGGTAAGACACACTTAAATTCCTGATTTATTTTTTTTTTAAAAACCTCTGAGATAATAAATGGGCTATTTTATACCCTAATCTTGTTGTTATGTGCCATTGAGTTGGAACCGACTAAAAGCTGACCCTTCAATGACTTTTCAGAGGCTGATAAAGACAGGAGGAAATTACCCATCTTTCTCCCTCAGAGCAGATAGTGGATTTGAACCATCTGCCTTTGGTTGGCTGTGCAATGCCTTATGAGTGGGCCATCAGAGCTCCCTATACATTCCTGTAGTTTACAATTTCGAGGGGAAACTAGAATTACACAAATGATTATTGAAGCAGAGTCTGCCCTAGATCAAGTGCACATAGTCTGCCATCCACTGGATTTCTAAGGCTGCAAGTCTTTATGGGAGAGACTGCCCATCTGTATCCTTTTTCAGTGACTGGTAGATTTGAAGAGTTGAACTTTGGGTTACCAGCCCAACACATAATGCTCTAGGCCACTAGGTTTCCTTTCTGTAAAATTACAATTTTGGAAATGTTGTTGTTATTGGTGTTGCTATGTGCCATCCAGTTGTCTGTGACTCATAGTAACCCTATGTACAAAAGCCCTAAATCCTGCCTTATCCTGTGCCAATCTTATTGTCTCTGACACACCTGCTCCCGTTACCCCAGTCACTGAATCAATCCATCTCACTGAAGGTATTCCTCTCCTGGGCTCTCTCCACCCTCCCAAGCATGACTTCCCTCTCCAAGGACTGATCCTGCCTTGCAACATGTCCAAAGTATGTCAGATGAAGCCTCAAAAACCTTGCCTTCAAGGAGCATTCTGGTCTTGCCCTCTCTAGGATGAACCCATTTATTCTTCTCGCAGTCCTTGGTATATTAAATACTCTTATCCATCACCATAGCTTAAAGGCATAAATTCTCCTTCTATCATCCTTATTCATTGTCCAGTTTTCTGATGCATAGTAAGTAATTGCAAGGACTATGGCCTTGATTAGGTGTCCCTTAATTTCTAGACTGACATCGTTGCTCTTCAGTACTTTAGAGAGATCTCTGACAACAGACTTTCCCAATGCAATTCATCTTTTAAGTTCCTGGCTGCTAGGACCAAGAATGTTGATTGTGGAGCCAAGCAAACTAAAGCTGTTAGCAATCTCAATCTCTTTACCATTTATCATGGGCCAATTGGCTCAGTGGTGAGAATATTTGTTTTCTTGATTTTGAGTTTCATTTCATATTTAAGGCTGTAGTCCTTGACCTTCTGCAGCAAACACTTCAGTTCCTTCTCAGTTTCAGCAAGCAGGGTTGTGTTGTTTGCATAAAAAAGATTGTTGATGAGTCTTCCTCCAATATTGGTGCCAAATTTCTCCTCATAAAGCCCAAACTCCCAGATAATCTGTTCTGCATATAGATTGAAATGGTATGGGTATAGGAAACATCCCTGGCATATACCCTTCCCAGTTTTGAACCATGCAATGTCTCCTTGCTCTGCTCTGATGACTGTCTCTGGCCCAAGTATGGGTTTCACATAAGCATGATCAAGTGTTTTAGGATTCTCATTCTTTTCAGAGTCAGCTACAGTTTGTTGTAAGTCACACAGTCAAATACCTTTGCTTAGTCAATGAAACACTGATAGATATTCCTATGGTATACACTTTCAGCCAAGATCCATTTAACATTAGCTATAATATCCCTAGTACTACAGCCTCTTCTAAACCCAACCTGCGCTTCCGGCAATTCTCTGTTGGTGTGCTGTTCCAGTCGGTTTTGGATAATTTTCAGCAGAATCTTGCTTGCATGTGATATTAATGATATTGTTTTACAATTTCTACCTCTTTTGGGTCACCTTTCTTTGGAATGGGAACAAATATAGATCTCTTCCAGTCAGTTGGCCAGGTGGTTGTCCTCCAGATTTCTTGGCACACTTGGTGAGCACATCCAGGGGAGTGTCTGCTTGTTGAAATGTCAGTTGGTATGCCATCAATTCCTGGGGCCTTGTCTTTTGTCAATTCATTCAGAGCAGCTTGAACTTCTTCCTTCATCACTACAGGCTCTTGCTCACACATTATTTCATGAAAGTCTTCTGTTTCTGCCAATTCCTTTTGATACAATGACTCTGTGTACTCTTTCCATCTTCTGTTAATGCTTCCTAGATCATTTACTATTCTACCCAAGACATCCTTAAGTATTGCAACTTGAGGCTTAAATTTGTTCTTAAGTTCCTTCAATTTAAGAAA
Source organism: Elephantulus edwardii (assembly GCF_000299155.1). Classification (NCBI taxonomy): domain Eukaryota; kingdom Metazoa; phylum Chordata; class Mammalia; order Macroscelidea; family Macroscelididae; genus Elephantulus; species Elephantulus edwardii. The sequence continues at coordinate 3,938,034 of NW_006399945.1, forward strand.
TGCTGAGCAAGTTTTGCCCCTTTGATTTTTAGACTCCAGCTCTTTGCACATTTGGCTGTCATACTTTGTCTTCGTATGCTGCCCTTTGAAATCATCTGTTCGGTTCCTCAATATCTTGATTTCTTCACTTTGCTTGGCTTCTCAGCACTCTAGTGCAATATTCAGAGTGTCTTCTGACATCCATCTTGGTCTTCCTCCTCTGTCTTTGTAATGACTTTTTGCATTCTTACTGGGTGATGTTCTTAATATCCTCCTACAGTTAGTTCATCTGGTCTCCATCTATTACTGTTCAAGGCTCCAAACCTGTTCCTGAGATGATTTTGAAATTCAGATAGGATAGAATCAAGATCAAATTTTGGTTTCCTCAGCTTCAGCTTGAACTTGCATATGAATAATTGGTCTGTGTGCAATTAGCACCTGTTCTAGTTTTCACATCTAATATTGAGCTTCTCCAGCAATTCTTTCCACAGATTTAATTGATCTGATTCCTATGCGTACCATCAGGTGAAATACATGTGTATAGCCTGTGTTTATATTTTTTATAAAATGTATTTGCAATGAATAAATTTCTGATTGTGCAATATTCTATCATTCTATCTCCAGCTTCATTTCTGTCTCCATAGGTATATAACAATCGTATTTGTCCTGGAGAGGGTTAAACCGGGTGGCTCCTTGGAGGCAAGGATTCTGAGGCTCTGTCTAACTTACTTTGGACATGTTGTGAGGAGAGACCGGTCCTTAGAGAGGGACATCATGCTTGGGAGGGTGGAGGGACGGCGCAGGAGAGGAAGGCACAGATTAGCACAGGACAGAGCGGAGTTTAGGGCTGTTGTACATAGGGTCGCTATGAGTCAGTCGCAGGCGACTCGACGGCACATAACAACAACAACAACAACATTTGAGCTGATAGGTTTACTGGATTTACAGCTGACAATCACCTGTGGGCTTAAAGCCTCTTGTTTAAGTCAGTCAGGACCCAGTGAGTGGGCCTTTGTATTTAAAAGTCAGTTGGGCCCTCAGCCTACCTGAGGCCCTCAGACTTGGTGTTAATTGTGTTTGAGAAGAACATTATTCTAAGCGGTACAGTACTGGTCTGCCAGTTTGCTGTACTGAGGTAACTTAGGATTGCTGTGATGCTGAATGTGCCACTGGTGTGTCAATTACCATAATGGTTACCCATGGTGGACAGTATTTGGTGGAGCTCCCAGATTAAGACAGACTTGGAAGCAGGATTGGAATCCACTTTCTAAGCAATGAACATTAGAAAAATGATGGTATTTATAGAACAGGGTTCAGATCTTTTGTTCTTATGCTTGACTTGAAGGCACCACTTAACAATAACAACCATATATATATATTACATATAATACATCAAATATATACTGTATACTATATATATGATTTTTGTTGCTATTGAATTTTTAATCAGGTGTCCCTGAGCTTTAGTCATCTGTCATTGTTTATTTATTTATTTTAGCTGTCATTAAGTTTTGGAGTAGTTTGCCATGAAGTAATTTTTGTGGCAATAGCTAACTATCACATAATGACATATATTATAAATTAATTGCAATTATGTTGTTAGTAATATTGGGGGGTGGAGAAAGGCAAATTTAGAGTATATAGAAGTCCTGAGTATAACTAATTAATGCATTTGGCCGCTGAATCAAAGGTCAGAGGCTCAACTCTACCCACAGACCCATTGAGAAAAAGGCCTGACCCTCTAATTTCTAAAATTCTACTGAAACCCCATGGAACACAATTCTCTTTTAAAACATATAAGGTTGCCATAAGTTGGATCTGACTCAGTAGTCACTGTTGTTGCTAGGTGCTGTTGAGTCGAGTATAGCCTGTAGTGACCTTATGAACAGATCTGAACCCTATCCTATCCTGTGTTATCCTAACACTTCCAGACACACTGGAGACCATTGCAGCAGTCACTATGTCAGTCCACCTGATTGAGGGTCTACCTCACCTTTGATGACCCTGTGCCCATCCAAGCATGATGTCCCTTTCCAAATAATAGACTTTCCTAGCAACGTGCCTCAAATATGTGAGGCGAAGCTTTACCATCTTTGCCTTCAAGGAGCATTCTGGTTGCACCCTCTCCAAGACATCTTTGTTCTTTCAGCAGTTCATAAGATGTTCAGTATTCTTCCTCAAAACCACAGCTCAAAGGCATCAATTCTTCTTTTGTCCTCACTATTCATTGCCCAGCTCTCAGATGCATTGTATGTGATCAAGACCATGACCTGAATCAGACACACATTAGTCCTCAAACTGACATCATCACCCCTCAATAATTTAGAGAGGTCCCTAACTGCAGACTTTCCTAGTGCAATACATTTCCTGATTTCCTAACTGCTGGCGCCAAGGGTGTTGACTGTGGATCCAGATAAGATGAAGTTGTTGACAGTTTCAGTCCCTCCTCCATCCACCATGATATTGTCTACTGGTTCAGTGGTAAGAATCTCTGTTTTCTTGGTATTGAGATACAATCCAAATTGAAGGCTGCATTCCTTGATCTTCTGCAACAAGTGCCTCAAGTCCTCCTCACTTTCATCAAGCAAGGTTATGTCATCTTCATAACATAGGTTATTGAAGTCAATAACCTCCGATCTTGATGTCACATTCTTCTTCATAGCATCCAGCTACTGGTCTGGTAGCAACTAGTGGTGATGTAATTATATATTGGAACAACCTAATCAGAAAGGTAGGTAATGCTAAATTCCAAGGATTACAGAAGAAGAGTTAGTTAATGTATTTGAGTTGTGGTGCTTGAGAAGAGTATTGAATATGCAATGGACTTCCAAGAGAACAAACAGGTCTGTCCTGGAGATGAAACCAGGTTGCTCCTAGAGGCAATAATTGTGAAGTGCCATCTCACATACTTTCAGCACATTGCCATGAGGGACCAGTCTTCAGCATAGAAGAGGAAGACCCTGATGAGATGGAGTGACAGAATAACTTGTTTAATGGGGGTAGGTGTGTTGGAGACAGTAAGATTAGCCCAGCATAGGGCTGGATTCAGATTATTGTTCATAAGGTCACTACAAGTCACAGTAAACTTGACGACACATAAAAACAACACAACAATATCTCGTGCAATCTCTGCTGCCCTAAGCGAGCTCTGACTGCCTAGCAGATAAAGTTGTGCTGCTAACCCAAAGGCAGGTGATAGGAATCTCTGCAGGAGAAAGATGGATAATATCCTCCTGTGTAATTTTCAGCCTCTGTGAAAACCTGCTGGAGGATCAGCTATGAGTTAGCCCTGACTCATAGGCAATGAGGAATGAATCTCTTCTGTGGGATTGATAACAAAAAAAAGGTAATTAATTTGAGACCCAATACTTGGTTAATACTTGAAAATAAGTAACTGAAGTGATTTTGGAATGAGAGAAAGAACTTCCAGGTGTAGGAAGCAATAGGTCATCGGGCAAGAAGCACTTGGGACATTCGGAGAATTGAAGGCAGGCCACTGCAGTTGGAGTTTAGAGAGAGGAGCGAAGTTATGTAAAATGAAGTCAATGATAAAAGGTTGACAGGGGACCAGCCTTTCAGTCTTGGGAGCCATATAACCGTTTTCTTCATTTTTCTCATGCTAGGAATAATGGAGCATAAGAATGAATATTAGTAGGGCAAGAGGGGTGGGGAACTAGATAAAAGGCAATTTTATTAGTTCAAGGAAGAAAGAATGGTGACTTAAAGTCTAGTGGTGGTGATGGAGAGGAATTTTTAGGGAACAAAAATGGCAGAACATGCTATTTAAAGAGGATGGTTGAGGAAGATGCAGGTGTTGAATGTGTTTCTGGTAAGAATAACTTTGTAGTTGGTGCATCTAATCCTTGGTGTGGGAAACTGGAAGAGTGATCTGAAGAAAAGAAAAGAATATGAATTAGGATGTTCTAAGGTAAATCATAGTCTATGAGCTTTAGACTTTTTATATGAAAAATGTTGTTATGTGCTATTGAGTCAGAACTGACAGCTGTCCCTCCAGTGACTGTTCAGAGTGTATAAATTGCTCAGGAAGAGTGTACCCATATTTCTCCTATGAAGCAGCTGGTGGATTCAAACCACTTGCCTTTGGGCTGGCAGCACAACTCCTTAAGCTCTGGACCTTCAGAGCTCTTTATAAGAAAAAGAAGAGTGATAATTTTAGGACTGTTGAGAAGAGCAAATGAGATTATACAGGTAAAATAAGACCAGAGCTCATAGTTTAAGGACAAATCTTATTATTATAGTAGTGATAATGGAGATAGATGAGAAAAACAGAAGATGGATGAGCTGACGGGTAAGAGAGCAGGCTGATCTTGAACCAATTTCATCAGGTCTTTTGAGGGAATAACAGTGAAGAAAAAAAGAACAAAACCTGAGACTTCATTAAAGATGTTCTTTTCTAACCAGCTGCAGACCCTCGGTTCTTGGGTCCCTCCCATTTGCAATTGCTTCAGGCTGGGAGCAGAGCACACTTCCCACTCTTAACTACCACCATTAGGACACACGGTCTCCATTAGCCCATATCGGGACAAGTCTTCACTGCACCATGGAAAATCCTTGAGGTTAGACCCTGCTGGTGGAAATCTGGAGCGGGGTGGGTGCAGGAGTAGAGGGACTGATGAAATCCTGCTGTTTAGGATTATGCAACTCGAACCTGCTTAAAGTTTAACAGCTTCGGCTGTTTGCTGTGCTCCACAAACCACAGGATTTGTTGTGAGGCCAGTGATCATTCTTATTTATTTATAAATGTTCATTGAGCTACTCCTGCCATATTCCACCATATTTCAGTAAATGAAATTACTGTCCACGTAGTTGCTGAAGGCAAAAAAACACAGGAGTCTTTAACTTCTTGTTAGTCTATCCCCTCAACATGCAATCTATCATCAAAATCTGCCAAGTCTACACCTCCAAGACATAACCTGAATGCCCCATTCTCTCATCACCACCACCATGAGCCTAGTCTAAAAATATATCTATCTAAATCACTGTAGGGATTTCCCCCAAGTCAATTGTCAAATAGCAACCCAGACTATCTTTTAAAGTATAAACTCTTCATATTTTCCCTTGCTTATGATTCCCATTGGTTTTCTCATCAAATTAGAAGTTCAAACTCCTTTCCATGGTTTGTGAAGACCATATCAATTAGCTCCTTCCCCATCTGTCTGACCTCATTTCAGGTGCTGATATTGGAAGCCCTCTACTTCTGTTGCTGGTATACAATAGGTTGGTCAACAGTTGGTCAATCAGAACAGATATTAACCAAAAAACAAGTGCAGCGATGCTAGAGCTTACTGACTGCATGGTAGGCACGTTTATGTCTCTGAGATGCATCCACAGCCACCTTCTTTTGATTCTTTACACATAGATGGTTGCTCTTGCCTTTGAGCTTTGGCACTAGCTGTCCCTTCTGCCTGGCATTTTCTTCCTCCGGTTTCTCATGTAACATAAATCTTCCTTCAGTTAGGCCTCAGTGCTCTTTTTTTAAGATGCCTCTATAGACTTTTTACTCCATAGTATTCCCCAATCTCTCAGCCAGGGTACTCTAATCACAGTAACCCATGACTAATTTATTACCTGGATGTTACTGTTGTGTACCGAATTGGAACCAACTCAAAGCTGCCCCTCAGGTGGGTTTCCAGAGGCAGTAAATCGCATGGTTGGAAGTTGCTTATCTTTCTCCTGTGGAGCATCTGGTGGATTCGAACTGTGTGCCCTTGGGATGGGATATTTATTGATTGGTTGATGCATTACCTGTTACTTTCCAGTAGGATAGAAGCTCTAGGTAATGAGGGAGTTTTGCTTATCATTGAACTGCAGAGCCTGGTACAGTGCCTTGTGCCACAGTACATAGCAGGCACTCAGCAGGCGTGGGTTGAATCATAGGCAAGAGAAGGAGCACTTTTTTGGAATGAAGTCCTGAGTTTGGCTTGGGGTGGGGTGGTTGAACCACATGCTGCTTCCAGATAGGCCAATAGTTGAGTTATCAAAGAAGTGGAAAGCAGGGTGTGAGAATGACCTGAATGCTTGACACTGTCTCAGGATTTTCCATCAAAACACTGGGATCAAAACACTCAGCATTTTCCATCAAAACACTCAGAGCAGAGCAAAATAATGCCCAGTCCTGCACCATCCTCATAATTATTACCTGTTTGAAGTCACTGCTGCAGTCATTGATTTAATCCATCGCCTTGAGGATTTTCCTTTTTTTTTTTTTTCTAAATTGATAATCTACTTTATCAAGTATAATGTCCTACTCCAGGGACTGGCCACTCCTGTTCTTTGGGATAACATGTCCAGAATATGTGAGACAAATATTTTGCCATCTTTTCTCCTTAGAAGCATCCTGATGGTACCTCTTTCAAGATGGATTCGTTCATTCTTCTGGAAATTATATATTCCATATTTTGCGCCAACATCATAATTACCTTTCTTATTCCGTGCCCTTCATTTGCATACATATAAGCCAATTAAAAATACCATGCTAGGGTCAGGCTCACCTAAGTTCTCAAAGTAGTGTCTTCATTCTTTAGCACTTTAAAGAAGTCTTAACAGCAGATTTGCCCAGTGCAATGTGCAATTTGATTTCTTGATTGCTGTTTCGAGGGATGATGATTGTGAATACTATGAAAATAAAATCCTTGATAACTGAAACAAACAAACCAACCAGCCACTGAGTGAAAATCAGGAGAAGCTGGCTTTGAATTGCAGCTGAGAAGACTGCAGTTAAGGGGCTGTTTTTAGGCTTTAGTTTGTCCCAGGGACTGTGAGAGTAGACAGTCAATGGGCTCACCTGGGAAAATGAATGCCATGCTTCCAGAAGAATTTTTAGTCTTTGTCCTGGAAAAGAGTTTCTATCTAATAAGTCATCTAATTCTATGAATTCTTCTAGAAATACTTTAGCTGGTGCTTTAGTCTCTACTTTTCTGTCTATTCCATCTCCAACATAAATGTCAGGCGATTGTTGAGGATCATTTACTTTTATCATTTCCCTGGTGCTGCTTGCAAATCCCCAATTCCTGTCTTTAAGGTTATAGCACTTTATTCTGGTACCCAGGGCCCGGGCTGATGGAATGGGCTCCAAGAGGCTTAGATGCCTGGTTTAGAAACATGGCTGCCTCACTTGTGAGACTTGGAACAAGTCATGTAAACTCAAAGATAAAGGTGCCTTTTGGACAAGAACTATTATATTGAGATGGACAGAGTCTAGGTGTAACATCCAGCATAGTAGCAGTCACAGAGTGAGCCCTCAATTGCAGATAGTGCAGGCAACTCATGTCCTGAGCTTCCCAAGGTTCTTAGAAAAGGATCATAACATGTGAGACAAAAGCTAGAGTTTTCTACTCTTTTTCGACTCTTACAACTGTACTGTAAGGAGCTCATGTTCAAGAAATATTTCCTGATTGATATATTTCATTTCAATCTTTTCTACTAAATTTTTCCTAATTCTGAGAATTGTAAGCACACACATATTAGGATGTCATGCTGTTTAGGTATCTGACAGCCACAGGCAGAACTGCTGTGCTGTTGTTGTCAGGTTCCATCGAGTCGAATACAACTCATAGCGACCCTATGAACAAAAGATCTGAACCCAGTCCTGTTCTGCGCCATCCTCACACTTCCTGACACACAGGAGCCCATTGCAGCAGTCACCATGTCAATCTACCTGGTTGAGGGTCTTCTCCTTCTCCAGCCCTCCACTCTTCCCAGCATGATGTCCCTCTCCAAGGAATAGCCCTCCAGCAACATGTCCAAAGTATGTGAGATCAAGCCTCATCATTCCTGACTCCAAAGTGCACTCCAGCTGCAACCTCCCCAAGACATAGCTGTTTATTCACTTGGCCGTCCATGGTATGTTCAGTGCTCTTCTCAAACACCACAGCTCAAAGGTGTCAATTCTTTTTCTGTCATCCTTATTCATTGTCCTGTTCTCAGATGCATAGCAAGTAATCAGACCATAGCCTGAATCAGACATACCTTAGTCCTCAAACTGATATCATTACTCCTTAATAATTTGGAAAGATCCCTAACAGCAGATTTTCCCAATGCAATGTGTCTCCTTGTTTCCTGACTACTGGTACCAAAGGTGCTAATTGTGGATCCAAGCAAGATGAAGCTGTTGACCATTTCAATCTCCTTTCTATCTGTCATGGTGCTGCCTATTGGTCCAGTGGTAAGAATCTTTGTTTTCTTGATCTTGAGATACAATCTATACTAAATGCTGCATTCCTTGATCTTCTGCAACAAGTGCTTCAAGTCTTCCTCACTTTCAGCAAGCAAGGTTATGTCATCTGCATAATGCAGGTTGTTGATGAGCCTTTCTCTAATCCTGATGCCACACTTCTCTTCATAGAGTCCACCTTCTTTTTTTTTTTT